>NC_081844.1:92945692-93115692 GCF_963259705.1 Myotis daubentonii | reverse complement strand
CTATTATAAACTTGCAGATGTCTATTCTATCCCACTGTTGAGCGCTGATAGTGGACAGAGCAGACATTTTTATTTTTATTGCCTTTGTTATTTGTTTTTATAAGAGCTAAACTTTGGCTCTTTGGTGACTCCAGTGTGATAAGAAGCATGTTGATTCCTCCCTGGAAAACACTTTTTTGACTCACAGGAACTCTGTTTACTATAGCCATTACCTTTTATTTATGTTTGTCAGTCGCTGGGCAGCTAACTAGACTGTGGCATATGGATCCCCGAAGGCAAGGAGAAAGACTGCAACTGCTGTTTGCTGCCTGAAAAGGAGTTCATATTTATGATTTCCCTTACCCCACATTGTGAGTTTAAATGTGGCAGTTTTCGAGCTGGGAAAACAATTTCCATTAACAGATCCCGGAAATGCACTAATGGACTCTGGGCTTGATAGCACACAAAGGGCATTGATTGGCCATGAGCTTCTTCCTGAGGGAAGTTCAATGTGGGAATATACAGCCACTGCTGAGGCTTCATGACCCTTCCTTCTCCCCAACCTTTCCATTGTAAGGGAATATAGCTGGAAAGACTCATAGTAGGAGCGGGAAGGATGTAGGTGCAGAGACAAAGGGGAACGGCACTGAAAGGGATAAGGAGCCATTGGAAGGTAGAAGAAAGGCTGGATTACCAAGTTCTTAATTCTGATTTTTTCTGTGAGCTATCAGACCACTTTTCTGTCTTTAAAAATTAAACCTCTAGTGTTTGCTCCTCTCAGACACAAGATACAGTTTGGGGTCAATAGTGTGAAGAGGTATTTGGAGAAAGTGGGTAATCTTCATGGAATAAGCCCCACAACAATGTGGGAGAAGTTTATGTGTGTCCTATATTGGCAGGCTCATGATCTCATCATCAGATAAGAAAGGGGGCTGCCTGGAAGGCATTAAATTTTACCTCTAAATGTCCCCCTTCCTGGGTGATTTTCTGAACTTGAACTCTGATCCCTTATGCTATAATGTTGTTCTTGTTGATTGCTGTGTTGGCTGGGTCTCCACAAAGTGATTGTCAGTTCTCCAGAGCATAAATGATGGTTTCTGTATTTTCTGACCCCTCCCAACAACATTTAGTATAGGATATTCTATGCAGTATAAGAGCTTGAGAAATACTTTTATTTTTTTGAATGAATGGACAAAATCTAAATGCAATATCACCTTAGGTGTCTCTAACTCAGCTATTTGGCAAGCTTACCTACCTGGAACATAATGAAAAAGGATTAGAAAGTGTGAAATTGTAGGATGATTGTTGTAGTTAACAATTAACTGAGGGCTTATTATAGGGCAGGCATCATATTTAGTAATGCAAGCTTTATTTCATTTAATCCTCATGTCTTGATTTGGTTGTCTTGTTATTACTATTTCCATTCCAAAGACAAATATAAACCTTGACTGAGGTTCTAACCCACATCTGTGTGACTGAAGCCAACCCACATAACCGCTGCGATTTCCAGCTTTCCAAAGACGGGACACTGTGTGCTTCGACATGTCCCCTGTAGCGCTCACTTAGGCCCTTCCCTTCCACTCACTCAGTCCTCGTAAAAAAATTACTTTGCCTTTACTATTAATAAAAATCCAATTTGGATAGAAAACAAACAAACAAACAAACAAACAAGAAACTAACTTTGCACACAGTAAGGATCTCTATTCTCCAAGCTAAGGCAGCAAATGAGAAAAGTCTTCTCACAGGCCATTTTATAAGATGCTAATTTTGCAATTTGACAGGACTGGGGATTGGGCCTGCAATCGAGGTACATGCCCTAGACCAGTGGTCAGCAAACTGCAGCTCACAAGCCACAGCTCTTTGGCCCCTTGAGTGTGGCCATGAAGTTTCAATCACACTGTATGTGCGTGCCCGCACGTGGTATTTTGTGAAAGAGCCACACTCAAGGGGCTGCAGTTTGCCGACTACTGTCCTACTCAGAATCAAAATTGGAACCCTTCAGTCCTAGGGCTGACGCTCTACCCACTGAGCAAAACTGGCTAGGGCCCTCTCCTTTTCCTCCCTCCCTCCCTCCCATTCTCTCTCTTTCTGGAGACAAAAATGATGGTTCTAGAAAAATGGTAGCCTGGGCCTATTCTGGTTCTGGCAAAGTGCCCTATAGATATGTGCCCTCTGGAAGATTTGCTGTTTTGGAAGCCAGCTCTGTTCCAGCTGCCTGCAGTGTGAGGATCAAATGAGGTGACCGATATGAAAGTGCTTTGAGCTTAAACTCTGGACTAATGCAAGTAGCTGGATTGGAAGCACCACTGAAGCCACACCTCTGTGTTGGCAAATGCCCTACCTGGCACACTTTGCCACTTTGTGGAACCCTATGCATTTGAAAAGCTCTAATATATGTTGTTCTCTGCAAATTCCCATGTAATGACCCCAGGCAGAATGGATGAGGGCTTCCTTTCTGTCCCGCCATACTTGCATGCCCTGTAACAGCAAACTCATCACTCCATTAACCATCATCAGCTCCTCCAACCAGAGAGCTCTTCAGTGGCAGGGACCCTTCTGCCAGCATGATAGGTAACACTGTAGCTGCTTGATGAATGTTGTTGATTGAAGGAGTGGTTTTAAATTTCTGAGATGTATGTTGTACAACAGGGGTTACTTGATCCCCCAGAAATTGCACACTGGTTTTACATATGTGATATACATTTCTGGCCCTATAACTTTCTTGGAGCTAAAATCCCTGATATATAGCCCAGAGAACTGAAAGGGGATCTGAAGTCCGGCTCCTCCAACAGGCATGCTACAGACAGAAAGCATTCCAGAGGCACCTTTAATCCCCAGCCCAGCCCATACTCTGAGAAGCAGGTGTCAGCAGTTCATTTGCAACCCCATCTGATCCTGTAATGCAGAACCATTTGCCAGCAACAGCAGGCACACGGGTTTGTGTCAGACACCTTGGAGGTGCTTGACAAAAGATAATGGAGTGAATGAATGAAACTCTCCCTACAATTAACACAGGGAGTGAAAACACCATTCAGGAAGAGAGCCAGCACACTGGTTTCATCTCAGCCACCTCTGCTTCATGAAAAGAAGAAAAGCTGGGCCAATTCTATAGACTGGGCACCAAAAAGCAGACGTCAATGTGAACAGAATGCTGGGCAGGCCAGCAGGACCATTATTTTCGTGTGGATTTAAAAATACACAGGGTCATAATGTTGGAGAATTATCTCCTCCAGTGATAGAGACTGGCTCCTGAGGAAGACAAGGAAACTCCCAGGCTTTCCACCACACCTGAACTTGTCTCTAGGTCGCACTGCCCTTCTTCCTTCCCCCTTCCTCTACCACCACCAGCCACTCAGCAATTGCTTCAGTAGCTCCACTTGTATCTGTTATTTTTTTTCTAATGGAATTCCACGAGAGATTTGTTTGATAGAATGATTCCCTGCTGGAAACGGCAATAACAAGATTGAAAAAGGATACGTGAATTCTTTTCACTTTATCTGTGTGTCTGCTCTTTGATCTGAAACACCTCTCTCCCTGTCTTGCTTATAAATATTCTCCCCACTAGTTTAAGGCCCTGCTCAGGACTGCTGCCTCCTCCTGGAGGCCTTCCTAGAGCTCATATCCTGGGGAAAGGCAAGATATTAACCCCAACTTGCATGGTTGTCCTACTGTGCCTTGTTTATCTACCTATTGATCCATGATTTGTCTATCCTTATGGACTGCTTGTATTCTTTGTATTAGTGTTAGTTGTTACTAGCTTGTCTTTTATTTTTTTCTTCTATCTTAATTGTGATCACTACTCAACAATTTAAATAGTTTACACAAACATTGAGATTTCTAGTTTCTTTTGAAAAATGCAAAGGTCTGGCAATATACCCATATGGTGATATTAGACCAGACTGAGTGAAGGCTGCCCTTCTAGACAGGCATGCACTCTTGTTCATTGAGTCCCCATCCTTTCCTATAATCTCCCAGAGACTGTCTGGGAAGGTTTCCATTTATAGTATAGTGTAGTGGATAACAGTATAGGCTCTGAAACTGGACTCCTTGGGTTCAAATTCTGGCTCTGCCACTTACTAGCTGTGTGACCTTTGACAATTTATTTAACCTGTCTGTGTCATTGATTCATTATCTGTAAAATGAGGTTTTAATAGTACCTACTTCATTAGGTTCTTGTGAGTATTACATGAATTTAGGGAATGCATACAAGGACTTAGGGAGCCATGCATACAAGGACTTGGGGAACTTATATAGCAAGTTTTCGATAAATATTAACTACAATTATTATTTATCATAGTGTTTGCACTATGGTTTTGTTGCTTAGAGTACAGAAGTATTGCCTGTACTCATGACTCTTAAAAATGAAGAAACCACAAAGGGGTTTGCTCCCGGTCCATTTCACTCATTTTCTTTACCTGGGGGCATTTGAAGTTTCAGTCCCTGTATTAGATGATGAATCTTGGGAGTGCCAAAGTCCTAATTTATTTGTCTTTGCTTTTCTTAAGAGTACTCACTTTGTATTGTGCTTAAAATGTTGGTAGAATTAAATTGCAGAATCACAGTCATATACTTTCAGGCTGCCTTTAGGATGTTCACTAATAATGACAGAGAGAACACAAGTTAAGAGTCAGTTGTTTTAATTTGTGTTATATGGTCTATACCAGTGGTCGGCAAACTCATTAGTCAACAGAGCCAAATATCAACAGTACAACGATTGAAATTTCTTTTGAGAGCCAAATTTTTTAAACTTAAACTATATAGGTAGGTACATTGTTATTAACTTAATTAGGGTACTCCTAAGCTAGCCTTTGCTAAAAACGTCCTCAATCTGATTGAGGTACGTTCGCTGAGGTCGACCCCTTCCAATTCTCCCATCCACACTCGTCTTGTATACTTGTTTCATCTATCTCCTTTCGTTCATCCTCTCTATATGTCCAAACCATCTCAACATACCTTTCTCAATCCTCGACACTACATCTTTCACTCCACAACGTTCCTTGTACGTGCACGCCCGCACGTGGTATTTTGTGGAAGAGCCACACTCGAGGGGCCAAAGAGCCGCATGTGGCTTGCGAGCCGGGGGTTGCCAACCACTGGTCTATACAGTAAGACTCATAGTTTCTGGTTCTCAAGTGAGGCTAGATTTGCCTACATCCTCAGGAGATACTAGTCACACTGACCAGACACATCAACTGATTTGGTAATGTGCTCAGAAAGGTGCCATAGATGTGGAAGGTGGTGCGGTAGAATCAGTCCATGGGACAAGCAGTGAATTGCAGTTTCCTACATGGTAAATATTCTGTCAGGTTCTGGGGACAGTTGGCCCTTGCTTCACTGAGCTGTACCTTGAAATACACGTTGAGAGAAAAAGGAACCAGTAAGAGGAAAGATACTGGAGTAGGGAAAAGTTGGGGTGTCTGTAGGCCTTGACTAGTCCTATGGACTTTTTAACATTCCTCCAGAGGAATAAATTTCATTCCCATGGGAATAGAAAATGTGATTGAGAGGTCATTATGCTCCTTTTCGACTACCTGTTTGTGCTGAGGAAGGATGAATGCTGCACGTAAATTTCCCTGTCTGATGTGTGTGTGTGTTTTATGCTTGGCTGGCTTACCACCTCCATCTGTTTTGGAGAAAGCTGGTGTCTTAGGTTAGGGATTTACCTGGGCCTCTGCGCCCTTTCCTCCTGAAGAGGCTGGTTAGGTCTGATTTTCAAACCATGATCTCAGCCCATGGAACTGTTCATAATATGTTATTGGAACAGATGGGACAGAATTTCTGTGCAGGGACTCAACTCAGGGCTACCGCTGCCCTCTGCCTTTCTGCCTGTCCTCAGAGATCAGGCTTTGCTTTCAGACAAGTGGATGGAAGCAATGTGGCGATCAGCTGAGCATTTGGAGTACCCAGGATAAAAGGGAATAAAACTGCACATTTGAACATTTCAGTCTCTTGGTGTTCTGAAATGTCCACCTGATTGCAATGACAAGAAGCCCAAAGTGGCCTGGCCCAGAGAAGGTAATCACCACATAGTTGGGTGAGATCCTCAAACTAACAGACTAGGTAGCGAGCCCTGAGGAGAAGCAGAAAGGGAAAGGATTGGTGGGGGAGGGATGGGAGTTAATATTTAAGAACTGCTTCTGCCCCATGAACTCGTCATAAGTGATTTTATTTATTCCCAAGACCACCCTGTGAAGCTTGTTGCAGGATCCCCATTTGGAAGATGAGAAAACTAAGCCTCAGAGAGAGAATAGCAATGGCTAGCATTTCTTAGTAACTTTAGTATGTGCGAGGCATTGTGCTAAGCACTTCATATGATCTCATTTAATCATTTAATAACCACCCAAGTAAATGCTAGCGTTACCTCCAGTTGTTATATTTGGGGAAACTAAGGCCTAAGAAGGAGAATGTACTTGTCTCAGTCACTTTTATCATTAACTGGCAGAGGTGAGATTGATTCTCAGCCCTGACTTCAGGGTCCTAACCATCAATCTATGGTCCATATGACTACTTGCTACTCTCCCAACATTACATGATTGTAAATGTGGGAGGCAGGGTTTAAACGAGGGTCTATCAACACCAAAGCACATCTGCTTCCCACAACACCCGCAAGTCCTAGGGGCAGAGCTGAGACAGGTACCCTCTGGTCTGCCTGTGTATTAGAGCAGCTGCCTTCTTAGAAGAAGGAAAATAAAGTTGCTGATGAGAGTGGAGGAAAAAAAAAAAGAGATGCTATTTTTGACAGCAACAGGTTCTTAAAAGAAAGCAACATACAATTTGTATATCAGCGGGAGAAAACAGTGCTTCTGCAGGCAAACCAGAGCCTGCACTGGGCAGCTCTTCTTGCTCTAGTAAAGGCCATTCATTTTCCATGTGGTTTACCTCCCTACATCCATTCTTGCTCTTGCCACCCTCTACTTCTCTCTCTCTCTCTCTCTCTCTCTCTCTCTCTCTCTCTCTCTCTCTCTCTCTCTCTCTCTCTCTCTCTCTCTCCTCCCTCCCTTCCTTCCTCCCTCCCTCCCTCTCTAATGTATTGTTCTTCTATTCACAAGTTTCTCAACCAGGAATGATAACAACAGAGCCCTAATGGGACTAAGTGCTCTTTTGTCTTTGCAATTTCACCAGGTTCCTCCAAAATAAATCTGCACCAAAGAGCTCTAGCCTGGCCTAGTAGTTCAAGAGGGAGTACTTTGGTTGTGGAGGCTACCTGGTGCCTCATTTTCCCTGATATCTTAAGGATGCCACCTTAAAAGGCGGCAAAGGCAGTATGACCCTATTAGCATAGATTTGGGGATGTACAAAGAACTAGGGTTTTGAAGTCAGGCTTTGTACTTAAACTCCAACCTGTAAATCACTTTAAGAACCTGAGCAGAGTGTCACCTCTTTGAATCATAGTTTCCTCACCTGAGGAAAGGAAATGAGAATGCGAGGGGAAGATTAATGCTTAAATATATCCAGTGCACTGAGTACATAGCATTGCCCAGCGCACAGTAGGTGTGAAGTGGATATGTCTCCTCTTCCCCATCCCCACCCTTGTAGTACGTCAGTCTCAGATGATCTGTTCATTGTTGTCAGGAGCCAAAAGCACTGTGCAGTTAAAATCCTTAGGGGTGTTTTCGTTCAACCTGTCACAGGCAAGCAGGGAACCGTAATATTTATTGGATGTGCCCTTTTCCGCTTTTAGGAATAGGGTAAGGACATCAATCTGTGGTATGAGCCTGGTTATGCACAGAAGGACATGTGTGCCCCACATATGCAAACAGCGCAAAAAGGAGGTAAGGATTCCCTCGGTAATTCAGGCAGAGCAGACTGAGAACCACTTCCCTGTGTGGTCCTGGGTTTTCTTAATTATATATTGGTAGGACTAAATAAGATTGTGTGTGTGTGTGTGTGTGTGTGTGTGTGTGTGTGTGTGTGTGTGTGTGTGGTGGGGGGAAGTAAATGATCTTTATTCTCCAAGTAACCACTCCTTTATCACAACTCCCTCCTTACATCCTTGAGAGGGCATTCTTGCCTAATGGTTGAGAAGAGGTCCTAGAATCAGGCTGCCTGGGTTGAAAGTCCAGCTCCCCCACTTCCATGCCAGGTAATCCTGGCCAAGTGCTGGAATCTTTCTGCACTTTAGTTTCCTGAACTGTACGCTCAAGATGAAAACAGTACCACCTTCACAGCCTTGTCGTCAGGGTTACATAAACTAATGCACATCAAATACTTCATAGAAGTTCCTGGGATGAGTTGGTGCTTGATAAATAGGTTTTGTTAACATAAGTCTTATCATCACCTCCACTACATATGCTAAATTAAGTCCTTGTCACCCCTACCCACCCCCACCTGGACTTTTGCATGGGGCTATGGCGCGGGTCTCCCGGGAGGCTTTCTCTCTAATCTTTCCCATGTGTCCTGACCTGAGAAGCTTCTGTATTGATGCAGCTCTCCTCCTCTGGCAAACCTCCAGTCTCTATTCAAACACACACACACTCACACACTCCCTCTTTTTCTGTTTCCCTTCTCTTTTATCTCTCTCCTTTCATCCCCCCTCTTCCTTTCTCTCCAGCTCTTCTGAGGATACAGGCAAATCTAGCCTCACTGCTCAGAAGGCTTTGCCTCTCTGATCAGGCCCGACCTCGGTCGCAGGGTTCATGGGGGTTACCATGACAACAAGCATCCCTGGCTACCCATCAGGATGCAAGGACCAATTGAAAGGGACTGTCATTTTCCTGGGACATACTGCATTTATTCTCAGCAGCAGACCCTGAACCAGTACTATACTATGGGGAGAGGAGGGAGGGAGAGAAAGAAATATCAGGGTTTTATATATTTTTTAGTGTGTTCTCTGTGGGGGAGGACCACAAATTGTTCTCAGAAACAAACATTTTATTTCTAATGCAGCCAGTGTGGGGGGCTGAGGGTGGGGCTCATGTGCATTTCTGATGAACACAATTGGTTTCACAAAGAATAAAAAATTAGTTATTTGCCTCAAAAGTGAGTTTTGGTAGGTCTAATGGAAGGAGGATGGGATGGCAGTTGATCATTGAGTACCCTCTGTGACAAGCACGTTATGCTGTTTTTCTAAAACTCAATGCAACTGCACTGAGTTATTATTATTCCAATTTTACAGAAAAGAAAACAGAGGCTCATAAAGTTACAGTGGCTTATCAAGCGAGGGCAAACTGCTGATGGAGTATTAGCCCTTGAACTCGAATTAAGATTGTTTGACTCCAAGGATTATCATTTTTCCACCATTCAATACAGTTTCCCTGTTACACTCCCATCCTACTGGTCCTTGCCAGAATCAGTTTACACCTGGTCAGGTTTTAGGGAGGAGCACAAAAGTATCAGAATGCGCACATAACAGACTTTCCCAAACTACCAAGTCTTAAAGGCTGTGACTGGTGACAAACAGAGCCACTCTGCCATCTGTCCCCATCCTATTATGGCCTGTTGTAACCCACATTCATTATCTCCTACAAAAAGACCACAACAGCTTTCTAAATAGCCTCCCTGCCTGTGATCCTCCCCTCTCTGATTCTTGTTGCAAACCACTGCCAAGATAATCTTCAGAAGCCTGTCTGATCATATTCCCTGTAAGTCAGTGGCCTTTAGTGAGCTCTTTTGACATCAAATCAAACATACAGAGACGTATGAAGTCCTTCACAGTGTGACCACAACCAATCAGTCTTACTTATTAGTGCCTTCTCTAGTTAAAGAGGAGCCCTCGTGGTCTCTGAAAACAAGCAGTATGTTTTCCCATTTCTGTGTTTATTTTCTCCATCCCCTCCATCTGGAAGACCCGATCCCTGCTTCTCATCTATCACAGTTCTTCGGGGCCTATTATGGAAGTTACCCCTGCCACAAAATCTTTGCAAATCCTCCCTCTCAAATGTTGGCTTTCTTCCTCTTGCGTATTTGTGACTGTTACAGCATTGAGTAGAATAATAGGTACCTATGTAATTCTGCTCATGAACTATACTTGCTTATACATCATTTAGGGGTGGGGATTGCACCTCTGTCACCATGGTTGCCTACGCATTGTGCATGGCGCTTTTTGTGGAGAAGGATTCAGAAAGGAATCTGTGAAGCTGAGTGGAAAGCATAGGGAGTAGGTCTCAGACCCTCTTGGGTGCCCATCACCCATTAAGCTGTAGGATCACACTGCACTGTGCTCCTGTCCCCTTGGCCCATACGTCTGGCATGGACAAGACACATGACAGAAGACAAATATGTCATGATCACAGAGACCAGAGAAGACTCCATGTAACACAGTCACAGTTAAAGACCACACGTTGACCAATGTCTTGCAGAGGGTATAACTCTTAGCAACCCCATGAAATTCTTGGTAGATGTTTTGTGCAGGAGAATCCTTAGTTGAGATTTTCACTTAGGACCATCTGGTGTAGATTCCTTCTTGGGTTGGAATAAGAAAGCCCATGCCCCTGTACTTAGGAAGTATAAAAACACTGTCTCTAACTGCAGGGAGTATTCATCATCATCATAATAAAAAAAGGCTTCAGTTCAGACCAGCAGATAAATTTAGTTGCCAAAAAAAGGGCCAATAGATCATAATTAGTGGATTTACCAATTGCTTTTCCCTAGTGACTGGCATTGGCTGCGTAGGTCTTTATCCACAACACAAGGGCTTGGAAACATAACTTAGCCCCTTGCCCAACCCCAAACATGCAGTGACAGCCAACAAACAGCATCTGTTTCAAAGAAACACCACCTGTCCAAATGGAAAATCAAGCACCGGACCACCTCGCTTCATCAGAGTATTTGTTTCCAGAGCAGAAGAGACAACCCCTACTCCTCATAAAAAACAACACTCCATTCTGTCACTAATAGCCTTTTAACACTCTGTGGGGACCATGGCCTGGCTTTTGCCAAGTAGACTTGGCAAGTTTCAGAGGAACATTTGGGCTTTAGATATCAGCATTCTGACCTTCTGAGGGGGAGATGCTGGGTAATCTTCCTTAGAGGAATGTGGAGCTTGTTCTGGGCAGGACAGAAGGAGTGAATGCCCCATAGGTGTGTGTGTGCCTGGGGTGTGGGGGGTCATCTGGCTTCATGGAGAATAACTGGTTTAGGAGGACTGCCAGGAAGGTGCCTTTTTTTTCTTTTTTCTTCGGGTAGTATGGACATTTATTATTATTATAATTATTATTTTGTTTTTACATTTTTAAAAAAATTGAATTCATTGGGGTGACATTGGTTAATAAAATTATATAGGTTTCAAGTGTGTACTTTCATAATATATCATCTGTATATTGTATTGTGTGTTCACGACCCCAAGTCAAGTCTCCTTTCATCACCATTTATTCTCCCTTTACCTTCTTTTATATCCCCACAATCCTCCTTTCCATATGTTAATCACCATACTGTTGTCTGTGTCTATGAATTTTTTCTTTTATTTTTCTTAATCTCTTTACCTTTGTTACCCAGCCCCTCAGCAGCCCTCCTCCCTGACAGCTGTTTGTCTGTTCTCTGTGTTTATGTGTCTGTTTCTATATTTTGTTTGTTAGTTAATTTTGTTCATTAGATTGCACATATAAGTGAAATCATATTGTATTTCTCTGACTGGCTTATTTCACTTAACATAATACTCTCCAGGTCCATCCATGCTGTTGGAAAAGGTAAGATTCCCTTGCTCTTTTATGCCAAGTAGTATTTCATTGTGTAAATGTACCATTGCATTTTTATCTTTTCATCTATTGATGGCATTTGGGCTGCCTCCAAATCTTGGCTATTGTAAATAACACTGCAGTGAACATAGGGGTGCATATATTCTTTTGAATTCGTGTTTTGGGTTCCTTCAGATATATTGCCAGAAGCAGAATTGCTGGGTCATAAGGCAGTTCCATTTTTAATTTTTTGAGGTAACTCCACACTGCTTTCCACAGTAGCTGCTCCAATCTATCTTCCCACCAAAAGTACACAAGGGTTCCCTTTTCTTCACATCCTTACCAACACTTGTTGTTTATTTATTTATTCATGATAGCCATTCTGGCAGGTGTGTGGTGATATCTCATTGTGGTTTTAATTTGTATTTCTTTGATGATTCGTTGTGCATTTTTCATATGTCTATTGGCCATCTGTCTTTTTTTTTTTAGACGTGTCTATTAAGGTCATTTGCCCATTTTTTATTTGTTGTTTTTTTTGGTGTTGAGTTTTATAAGTTCTTTATAATTTTTGAATATGAGCCCCTTATCATATGTATCACTGGTGAATATGTTCTCCCATTCAGTGGCTTGTCTTTTCATTTTGTTGTTTTCCTTTGCAAAAACTTTTAGCTTGATGTAGTCCCATTTGTTTATACTTTTTGTTTTCCTTTCCTGAGGTGATATATCAGAAAAATACATTTGTTTATATTTTTTGTTTTCCTTTCCTGAGGTGATATATCAGAAAAATATTGCTACAAGAAATGACTAAGATTTTACTGCCCATGTTTTTTTCCAGGGTTTTTATGATTTTGAGTCTAACAATAAGTCTTTAATACATTTTAGGTTTATTCTTGTGTATAGTGTAAGAAGGTGGTATAGTTTCCTTTTTTTGCACATATCTGTCCAATTTTTCAAACACCATTTATTGAATAAATTATCTTTACCCCACTCTATGTTCTTGCCTCCTTTGTCAAATATTTATTGACCATAAAGGCATGGGTTTATTTCTGGGCTCTCTATTCTGTTTATAATGCCAGTACCATGCTGTTTTGATTACTATGGACTTGTAGTATAGTTTGATATCAGGTAGTAAGATTCTTCCACTTTGTTCTTCTTTCTCTAGGTTGCTGTATCTTCTTTAATTTCTTTCTCAGTGTCTTATAATTTTCTGAGTATAGGTATTTTATATCCTTGGTTAAATTTATTCCTAGGTATTTTCTTTTATTTGATACAATTGCAAATAGGATTTTTTTCTTAGTTTCCTTCTAATAGTTCATTATTGGTGTATAGAAATACAACTGATTTATGGTTATTAATTCTGTTTTCTGCTACTTTACTAAATTTATTGATTAGTTCTAGTAAATTTTGGTGGGATTTTTAGATGCCTCTATGTCCAGCATCATGTCATCTGCAAATAATAACATTTTACTTTTTTCTTTCCAATTTGGATGTCTTTTATTTCAGCTTCATGTCTGATTGCTCTTCCTGGCTCTGGGGACCTGGGCTGGAAGCCTGGCTTGGGATTGAGACCACAAGCTTCTCAGGCAGAACCTTTGCAGCTGAGATTTCCCTCTGGCATCTCAGTCACTGCCCATGAGAGCAGGGCCAGCCCTTTCCACATCTCTGCCCTTCCTACCAGTCTCCATGTGGCTTCTTTGGTAAATCCTTGGTTATAAGACTTCTCTTCAGCTAGTTTTCAGTTGTTTATTCAGTTTTCTTCCTCCATATTTTAATCGTAATTCCAGTTTGGTTTTGAGTGGAGGCGAGTATAACATCCACCTGCTCTGCCACTATCATGGATTCTAGGGAGGTCCTTTCTTGGTGGAGGCACAAGCATTGAGTCTGGAGCACATCTGCCTGTGAGGGCTGCAAATACCCCACCTTTTCCAGGGCAGAAGAAAAGTTTGTAACAGGGCCTGTGGTGTACTGAAGCACTTTTCTGTAGACACTTCTAAAGAGTTTGATCAGCCTTTAGAAAGGTATTTTCTATAATCCTAAATAATTTAGAGACAAATTGGTTTCCTCTGCTAGATCGTCTTTAAGCTCATATCAGTCCTCTTTCAATGGGATCAGAAGAAACACATACTGACCTTTGACTCCTCTCACATTCCACCTCTGTCATGCAGAGGGGCCTCCTGAGATCAAATCAGTGGATCCAGATTTGCTGGAGCAGGCATGTGTGTGTCGCATTTGGTTTGCCATGACTCTTTGGTATTCAACGATGCGTTGGGGAAACAGAACAATTTGGGGCATGTGAGGCAGAGGTATGATGAAAACCTGGCTGGAAAGTGTGAATGGGGGCTTGGGGAAGGGGTTACTCATATTTTCTGTAACCATTTTGAAATGGCATGTTTTATGGAACCTCTACATCATTGGTGGCTAGATTCCTTGCAATGCAGAGATCAGAAGGAAAATCCTATAGAGAGAAGAAGAAAATTCCTAGGCCAGAAACTCATGGTCCCTTAGGATGAGCATTACTCTTCAGTTTTTTAGTCTGGAAGCTCTGTGGCAATCATAAATGTTGCCACTGGAGAGAAAGGGGCACTGGGAGTAGCTGGGAGCTTGTGGGCCTCAGTTGAGTATTCTTGATTTGCACATCAATCATCAGTGGTCTATATTTGGGAAATGTTTCTTACGTTTCTCTTTCCCTTTCTCTTTCTTTCTCAAAATCAATAATTGGCTTGTTTTATTTTACAGAGATACAAGCAATATAATTAGGTTTTTCTTTGTTACAGAGTTGAATTATTTTCAACATTTATCCCAGAAAGAATCTTTGGGCATGCAAACCCCATAAAAGCTGTATCATCACCCAAAGAAGTGGTATTCAAAGAAGTAGTGTGGCCCAGCTAGCATGGTTCAGTGGTTGAATATCAACCTATGAACAAGGAGGTCATGGTTCAATTCCCAGTCAGCATATGCTCAGGCTCGATCTCCAGTGTGGGGAGTGCAGGAGGCAGCCAATTAATATTCTCTCTCATCATTGATGTTTCTATCTCTCTCTCTCCCTCTCCCTTTCTCTCTGAAATCAATAAAATATATTAAAAAAATAAGTGGTGTGTTTAAATGAGCATCCACTATACACGTTGCCCTCAAGCTCCAGGAGTCTGATTTTTTTTTTTAAAAAATTTTAGTTCATGTTATTGTTTGACCCATGGGTATAGGGTCAAATGGGGTTATCAGTCATAAAATCCAGCACAGAGTTAAAGTTACAGCCAGGGCTCTGCCAGCTGTGTCAACCTGGTCAAGTAACGTCATTCTGTGCTACTGTTTCCTCATGTGTAAAATGGGGAAAATGGTATGTGGAATGCAGTGAGTACTCACTCAATGGTAGCTTTTATTATAGTGGAAAGTCATTTGAGTGCCAGATGAACTGAGTTTTAGGTTCATTTCACTCAAACATCCAATATTTTCTGTGTTTGTCACCTTGTTCCAGGCATCTGTGTGTGGGATACGGTGGCACAAGTACTCTTTTGACTGGACAAATCATGTCACTTCTGTGTGCCTTGTTTTCTTAAACTTATATCCAAGTATTCAAATCAAATATATCCTTGACTCATAACTTGTAACACTGTAGCATTATTGATGTTCCTGGGAGTGTAAGAATGCAATCTCTATTTTCGGTCTTTCTAGGGTGATGTTCTAAAAATTTCTGAGGTAAAAGTCTCTTCCTTGCCAATCACTGTTTCTCTGGATCCTCTTTGGACTTTTCCTAAACTTGTACAATCTTTTAAGTTTTTCCAGGCAAAAATGCATGACTGATAAATACCAGGTCATTTGGTTTCCCTTCATTAGGTTACATTCAATTGTGCCTACATTCTTACAGATATTTTTATTTCTCAATTTTTAAACAATTACTTAAAATTCTTCAATGTATTTTCATTGCTCTTCAAATAAGGTCCAAAATCCTTTATAAAATCCTTCTTTACCTGATTCTCCAATCTCAGCGTAATCTTTTCCCCCCATTTATTACCTGTGTTCCAGGAGTGTTTAGCTTCTCTTAGTTCACCAATGTACCATGATTTTTTGCCTTAGCATCATTGCACATACTGTTCCCTCTGCCTGGACTGCTCTTCTCTTCCCCTCCCCTTGTTTCACCTAATTAACTCTTATTAATTAGTCACATCTCAGCTTGAAAAAAAGCTTCTTTGGAAAAGGCCTCTTTTCCACATACCAACCAATCTGCCCACCAGATTGGACCTTGTTATCTCTGACTATATTTGGAATCTTCTCTTTCTTGTTCTATAGTTTCAATCAAATCACTTGCTGATTTTCATTGATTTATCCTCCTTGGACCTCATAATTTTTTAATGTGAGCATTTATGTTTTCCATAAATTCTAGAAAATTCTCTTCAAATAGTACTCCAAATAAATCTTACTCCATCTTCTCTTGCCTCTATTTGGAACTCATAGAGGGTACATATGGGAGTGTGTGTGTGTGTGTTTTTTGTTTGTTTGTTTGTTTTTACCTCTTTCATGTATCTTAACTTTTTTGTAATATTTTCTGTCTTTTTAAAAAAAAATCTCTGTGTGATATTCTGGGAAATTTTCTCCAAAATTTCCTCCCAGTGTACTAATTTTCTCTTTAACTTTGTATAATTGCTGTTTAACCCTTCAATTGAGATTTTTATATCAATAATTACATTTTTTTGCTTCATTAAATTTTAATAAGTGCTTTTCCAAATATGTCTGCTATTTTATGATTTTTAAAAAACTATGTATTTAGTTGTACTTCTGATTCTTATGTAGATTGTCACATAATTTACAACCTTGCCCTGCCTAGGAAATCCCCAGAATAATTAGCTTATGCTTTTCTCTCTGGTTTTGATTTCCTTTTTGGCTTATAGATGTCCTAATTTCCATTTTAAAAGGATATTTGTTATATCTTTTTCCAGCATGTGTAGGTGTTTTATAGTGGGAGTTTTGTTCTGCCATATTGCTGGAACTAGGTATTCTCTAGGTCCCCTTTTATAAACTTTCAGGGTACCTGTCATAATTGTCGTGAATTTTATATATATATATATATATATATATATATATATATATATATATATATATATATATATATATATGTAAGTGACCATTACAACTGAATGACTGGAATGACCTGAATGACCGGTCGACCAGTCGCTATGATGCGCACTGACCACCAGGGGGCAGATGCTCAATGCAGCAGCTGCTCCCTGGTGGTCAGTGTGCTCCCACAGAGGGAGCAATGCTCTGCCAGAAGCCGGGCTCAAGGCTGGTGGGTGCAGCTCCTGGGTGCAGCTGCAGGGGTGGGAGCCTCTCCCGACTATGTGGCAACAGTGGCGGCAGGTGCAGCGGGCTGGGATGAGCGCGAGCAGGGCAGTACTTGGTGGACTGCTACATCCCTTGAGGGGTCCCAGATTGCAAGAGGACGCAGGCCAGGCTGAGGGGTACCCCCTCCCCCATGCACAAATATGAATCCGTGCACTGGGCCTTTAGTTAAACAATAATCATCTGTTTAATGCCTTTCTTCCTTTCAAGAATGTACTTCCATCAGAACTGGCACTATTGTCTGTCTTGTTCAATACTGTCGTTCTAGCTCCTAGCCAACTGCCTAGAACAGTGGTTCTCAACCTTCTGGCCCTTTAAACACAGTTCCTCATGTTGTGACCCAACCATAAAATTATTTTCATTGCTACTTCATAACTGTAATGTTGCTACTGTTATGAATCGTAATGTAAATATCTGATATGCAGGATGGTCTTAGGCGACCCCTGTGAAAGGGTCGTTCGACCGCCAATGGGGTCGCGACCCACAGATTGAGAACCACTGGCCTAGAACATTGTAGAGCTCAATGTAGTGGAGGCAGGTGGCCCTGGATGTTGGTTGTGTCAAATGGGTTAGGAATCCCTCTCTACCCTTTTGCAAATTTTTAAACACTCCTCACCTTTCCTTGAACACTAGCCTTCCCTAAAGTGAATTAATTCCTCTGTAATTGATATACTGTCTCACAAGTGACTTCATACTGTACTCTTTTCAGCTACTTTCTGTATAGATTATCCCATTTGAATTCATGATCACCTTGGACCTGGGTAGGGCTGGGATGATTATCCTGTTTTTACAGATGAGGAAACTGAAGGTAGGGGAGATGATGTGTCTTATCTTCTGAAAGACAGTCAGTAGTAATCCCAGAATTAAATCTAGGTGTTCTGACTTCAATTCTGTAAAATTCTACCTTAGGAATGAACATCAGAGCTTCTTTATGTGAAAGTGAAGTCCACTTTGCTTCTTTACTGAACTTCCTGTTGTTGTTGTTTTTTTTTGTTTTGTTTTGTTTTTGTTTTTTTTGCTAAAGAAATCAGTATCTAGGAAAGAACAGATGCTAACATTCATTAGGTATTATTTTGATTTGCACAGGACTCAGACTACTTGATTTTTCATTTGGACAGTGTGTTTATGTTTCTCTTGAGACAAACATTACAAACCACCTCTGTCAAAGAATCCAGGTTTCTGGCAAACTCTGTTCGTGGCCTAGTTGAATGCAGGGGTGTCTGGCAAAGGATGGTGTGTTACATACCACATGACAGAAACACAAGCTTTATCGATATTTAACACACTTGGAGGGGTAAGGCGAGGCATGGGGAAGAACACAGAGGCAGCGACAGTCATAGCAAGCTGAGGCCCCCAGGTCAATTTCCAACCTCAGGGCTGAAGATCTTGGGTGCCTGGAGTCTTCCAGGCCCACCGGTGTCCAAGAAGAGTTCTCTTGAAAGCTTGCATGGTGCCATTGGAGCCGCATGGCAGACAGAGCAACTTCATTCCTGAGGTAGGAAGGGGAGAGGGCATACCAAGGAAGCAAATCTTGGCTACTTACCTCAGGGCGGACCCCTTGGGTGTCGCAATGCCATAGCCTTTGGAATCCAAGTTACCTCCCACCTTCATGGTGTCACAGGGTTTCCGCTGCTCAATGTACTCATTCATGGTGGACTCCAGAAGGTAGGCGTATTTGCCTTTGGATTTCCTCACTCGGATCATCCCCTCCTCCGTGGTCCGCACAAACACTGATGGTTCTGCTGACTTCATATATGTCCACATCTTCTCAAACACGGCAATTTTAGACCTCTGGCAGAAGACAGGAACAAAACTAGAATTAAGGGCTGGCTGTGCTTGGAGTTGAGGTTGGCACACACACTAATGAAGAGCTGAGTATAACTTGATCACACATTCATGAGTGAGATTAGCTCAGGAAGAAACAAATTATGAGTGATTGCAAAATAAGAGACTCTAATTAGTACCAGTAGTTTTCAAAGTACAAATATCTTGCAAATATAGAACACACAGAATAGTTCAGAATCTCTTAATTACTGCTGAGTAATTATATTCCTGTTAAATATGGGGAGAGTTAAGAAACTCTGTCTTTTAAAGACATTAAAAAACCTATCTGTTGTTCAGTCAGGCCACATTTATACAGCTTAGAAGAAGTGGAGAGCTGAGTCTTAGTGGGATCTGATTTCATTTTTGGATGACAACACTGAAGAATTTCAGGATCATGGGTGCCTAGTGCCAGTCTTCCCATAAAGTAAAACCTGCCCTCAGAATATAAATTGTTGTCTGATAAAGCTAATAACTTGGGACCTAATATTGTCACCTGTTTATATTTTAAAAAGCCTCTAAATCTAGCCAAATTGCTTTCCTTATTGCCTTCTGAATTCACTTGGGACTTTGCCTAGACTGTTTGCTCCATTCGATGTGCTGATTCTCATCATTTTACAGACCAGAACAAATCCTATGTATCCTGAGAACATATCAGTTCCATGGACAGTAGTTCTCAGACTCTAGTGGTCACTGAAATTATGTGCAGCAATTGTAAATATGCAAATCCTCCTGCTCTAAAACTAGAGATACTGATTCAACAGGTCTGGGGAGGAGCCTAGAATAAATCTTTCAGCAGTGCCCTAGGTGAAGCTGGTCCTATATGGCTTGTGCGACCTTTACTTTGAGAAAGTAAGGACACAGTGTCTGGTATCCACTGGATGGCCAAGATAGACTGCTAGGATAGCAAGTCATTCCTACTTGTGCACAGGTCTCAACTCTGGGGACACAACCAGAAGGGAGGGACAGTTTCCCTTTTGTGGGTCTTTCAAAGATTTTAACTTTGCACTTAGTAGGCCCTTAGTCAGGGTCCATGATCCATTACCACAAATCAATACTCTCATCTAATATGGTCTTTCTAAAGAGCATCATTTCCCCCAAAGGATAGATGTATTTTATGGATACTGGGGTCTGGCTTTTGAAAATGCTTTGTAAATGCACAAGTTTTAAACACATATAAGGGACTATATTTATTAAAGAAAGTTATTACTATAACAATGCAACCTACATAATCTGGTGGTTAATATCTAGATTATAGATTTTTAAAGTATAAAATTATCATTAAACATCTAAGAGGTCATTTTTCTTTGCACACAAATATCAGGTCTATTTCCTTGATCCCAAGATCAAGTGTTGGACAAATATTGATGTATAATTAAATTGCTGTTTGAACCAACTGATCTATAGAGATATCTGGGCCCAGGAAAATTTTAGGTCTCCATGGAAAATTAATGGAAATAGTTACGAGAATTTCAGGGAGGCATTTAGTAGAGTGAGCCTTACATTTTCATGCCCATCTATAATAATTAAAGTATACTGTGCTAATTAGACTGGACATCCTTCCGGATGTCCTTCCAGATGACTAGACGAAATCGCAGTGGTAGGGGCCGAGGCAAAGGCAGCCGCCACCATGGTGGGGGCCAAGACCCTTGCACAAATTTTGTGCATCGGGCCTCTAGTAATGAGATAAACTAGATATTTGTTTTACAGTATGGCTTGCAGTCTGGAAAGGACACTGGATTTGAGAGTGAGGAGCCCTGAGTTCTAGTTTTAGTTCCACTGCTAACCTTCCCTATCTCTTCTATAGGACTTTGGGCAGGTAATCTTTAAGTCCTTTGCTAGCTGGAAAGATCTGATTCTTTATACGAAGTTACATCACTCAAGCAACAATATCAATGTGATAAAGAGGAAAAAAGAAAAGAAAGAGAGTATTTCAAAGTTATGGGAAGGAATACCCAGAATCAGTCATAGCATCTATAATACATTGAATAGTCTCTCAGAGGAAGCAGGGAAATGTATAAATTCAGCTGTGACCAGATTTTCAGATGATCTTCCAGGCACAAAACCAACAAAACACACAGCAGGGCAATTGCAAGATGCAATTTGACCTGACAGGATGGCCACAGCAGGGAAAGGGGCTGCTGACAGGGAGAGCTGAAGAGCCCTCTGGGCAATGATATGCAGAAAATTAATGTGTTCTCTCAGCCTCACCCTAGTGCTCCATGCACCATGGCTGTGCTCACAGCTGTGTAGAGCAGACTATCAGGGAAATCTCATCTCCAGGAACTTGAAGGCAGCATGAGTGGCAGGGAAGATTGGAAGCATACTTGGGGTATTTGTTCTTGGATCTCTCCTGTCATCTGCCACTACCATAGCCTTTCCCACATCTTAATTAAACTGTCGATGGAGGATTAAGTGACTCTGGGTTGGGGCTGCCAGGAAGCACTAGGCTGCCATGGTGACTAGAAGCCAGGTTTTTCAGTCTGTGGTAGAAGAATTCTTGTCTCACTATTACCTTCTTCCTTCTGGGATGTTAGGCAATCATGTCTCCCTAACCACCAAATTTTGTCTCCTACTCATCCTGGTGGGATAATTTTTCAAGGTCAAAGTCACAGTGATGGAAGGGCTCACGGAACACATTTTGTTAGCATTCCTTTTTCACAGGTAGAGAAACTGAGGCCCATAGTGTGGCAGTGAAATGTCCTATGTCACATGGTTTGTTAATGGCAGAGCCAGGAGCAAAACCCTGGTCTCCCCATTGCCCACCTAGTTTCCATGCAACCAGCTTCTTCCCTCATTTTAGGCTTTCTGAGCTGCACGGTTCTCTCCTGACAATGGTGATCATAGTACTCACTGCACAGTGTTGTCATGGAGATTATATGTGAACAGAGATAAAATGCATAACCCAGTTCCTGGCTCATTGTAGGTGTTATATAAGTGGTGCAATTACTACCTGTAATTATGCCCTTTCTTTATATTTTACTTTACAGTAGAAATACCCAATACATGGCTGGCTTGGTACCAGTTTTCCTCCCTACATACATGGCAGATGTTGATATCAAGTAAGAAATTATTTTATACTAACCCCAGGTGTAACCTCAGAATTTGTCTCAACATAGAACTCTAGGCAACCACTACCTTTCAATCAGCACATGAACTACAAGGTTTGCCACCAATGCAGCAGGCCTGGTTAGGACACAGTGCTTATAGAATAGGAACTGCCTTGGTTCTAGATTCCTAACTTTTACTGTGGACAAGAAATAATTATATGTCAATAGATACAGTTATTAACAAAGAACTTGGAAGTCTGAAGTGCCAGCTGTGCCTCTACGTAGCTAGGGTATGCTAATTTTCTTTCCTGGGCTTTGGTTTCCCAAACTATAAAAGGGGAGATTTAGACTAGACTTGTCCATGGGTCCATGTGGTAACCTGAGTGATTTTTATAAAAACGTTTGTCAGTTAATGACATCACTCCATTAGGACAGTGTGGTTCAGTGTCAAGAATACTTGGGTTAGAATGAGCAAACTCATATTTTGTACTCATCCTTGATATTTGCAACATTATTACCTGAATCTTCATTTATTATCTACAAAGTAGACCCCACTATTCCTAATCTGCCTTAAGACACAGGTGAAACATAAATGAGACCATGGATGTGAAAGTGCTTTGGAGACTGTGACATGCTAATATACTGGGGATGCAGGCATGAATATATAATGGGTAAGTGAATTGGGTGGTTCCCCAACTGCATCAACAGGGTCTGGGACGTAGGGCTGGCTTTATGGACACATATCAGGCATTCTTTCATGCTTTGGCTGTAGGCTAAAGCTGTCAGATAATGGCTAAAATATTATAATTGGTTTTTCTAACTGGTTGGGTAAGCCTACACAAAACATGTCTTGCTCTAAAATGAAAGACTCTAATCAAGTGACTTCTCAGTTCCTTCTTGCTCCAGTATGTTGAAACTGGATGATTTTAGCCTTGGAGTCTGGATCAGCCATGGTTAAGACTTTGGTCCCTTTCCTGCCTGACATATTACACAGAGCACCTGAATAGGAAACTGAGCACATCATCGAGTTGGTTCATGCAGGGCCTGGGGTTTGCTTCAAGAAATTGCAGTGAGAACCTCGTGGGTCTGCACAGGATCCCACCCTCTTGCCTAAGGCAATACAGGGGTTTGCTCTCTATAAGCTGGGTGACCTTGGGCAATTACTTTTACTCTCTGAGCATAGTCATTTACAAAATGGGGACAACAAATCCCTAATGCACTTCTAATGAAAGGATTAAGTGAGGTAATGCCCACAGGGTGTACGTAGTTCAGGACTGGATTCATAGTAAGTGCTAAGTAAGTAGTAGCAGTTGCTTATATGTTTGATCTATATATTGTAGCTCCATGTGCTGTTTGTTCAAATCCCAGGATGAACATATCCAAAGTCCAGGGAACAGGGAACTGCAGGTTTTCCTGCTTTGGGGCATTTATTTAAGTGGTTCATTTTGCCTAGAATGTAATTAGCCTACCCAGGTCTGACCTGGTTTCATGATGTGTAGAAATTTTACAGGTCTATTATTTGTGGTTTACAGACCCTACCCAGTTGCCCTCAACACCTACAATCTCATGCTCTTTAATGAGAAGGATATTTTCCTGCAATAGTGGTTTCCTTTTGTGAAAGTGCTTAGGGCCAACAATTGTCCCTTCAAGATGGATGTACCTGAATCTCCCTGAGGTCCTACTGATAAATGGAGCCTCCATCCACTGTTGTTTCCCTTGTATTTCAGATGCCTTGTTTTTTTTTAAATCTCATAATGATGCTATGAGATAGACATTATTCTCCTCATTTTACAGATAAGGAAATGGTGTCAGAGAGGCTAAGAACCACCGAATGGTAAAGGATGGGGCCAGGTGCTGGACCTAGGTCTGGCTGAGCCTAAGTCTTGTGTGCCTTAGCTCTCTGCTTCTTTGCCTTGCTTGTGGCCTCCAGCCACATGACATCTCTACTGCCTCCACACCAATGTCTCATTTTCTCTCTTTCCTGATAGTTTTTAATAGACCACCTATTCCAGTAATTGTTCCCCATATGCCATCTACTATTTAGCAAGTCTCCAAGGAGGGGACACAAAGGGCATCAGGTTGGGATCTTGTCCCTCAGCTCCTCCTAATCAATTACTAACAAGACTGTAAGGTCCTTCTAGGAGCAGCTTTTAGAGAACCTGGCACAGACTGGCGTGTGTAAAGGGTCTAATTCAGTGCAAGAGCTTTGAAGTTTTCACCAGTAAAGAAATGTGATTTCTCAGGGATCTGTAGAAAGCTGAGCCATGTTCTGGGTTTCCCTGACTTACATTCAGTTAAGCAGTTGCCCTGGCTGCCTATAATCTCATGCTCTTTAATGAGAAGAATATTTTAAGGACAGTAGTTGTTCCCTTTTGTGAATGTGCCTTGGGACAAGGGGTGTCCCTACCCGGAAGAACTCCTTAGTGGATCCTGCTTCCAGTGTCCCATACGCGATTTCCGTCTGCTTCGCTAGGTCCTCCGCACTCTCAATGGGTGACACCATCCTCTCCACGGTCAAGAAGGCAGCCAGGTTGGCTGTGTATGAGGAGATGATGATCAAAGTGAAGAACCACCAGACACCACCAACGATACGGCCGGACAGGGACCTGAAGGCCAAAGGGAGGAGGTGTCAGAAGCACAGACATCAATTACAGAGGCTATGTGGAGGGGCTGAGGGCCAGCCTGAGTCCCGTCAGCAGAGCTGTCAAGCCCTATTACACCCTTTTCTTTGGTCAGCAAGATGTGAGACTTTAAATGTCAGAGAGATCTTCTCTGCATTTTGTTCCTTATTGCAGATAAGGACCTGTGGGGTTGCTGTCCTTTAGGGGTGATAAAGCCCCTCAGGTATATATTTACACTCATACATATATGTCAAGACACATGCCAGTAAAGACACAGATATATCAACACTTGCCCCCCAAATAAAAAATACATGCAAACCTCCTGTTAAATGCAGTGATATATACACCAAATATTTGTGCATACATATATGAATATAAATGTATTTATACACAGGATGCGCATATTTGATTATGTCCAGAAATGTTTTCAGACTTGCCTTTTCATTATTGGCTGGCAAAGGTCGCCAAAATGATGGACTAGAATAAGGGAAGGGAGGACATACTAGAAGTAAATGAGAACAGCAGTACTCCAGCTACTTTGGAGAATGTCACTATTGAGTGGAGGCACATTTCCCTCCACTATTACAGAGAAAGAGAATTTGGTCAAAATAAAAGACAAAGGATATTTTGTTCTGGATCAAAAAGCCAATATGACAATTATACATAAGGTGCAAAGTTTATCCTTAATCTTTTTAGAATCCTATTCTCTCTTAATGGCTAAAACAATACCATGAGCCCCATGAGAGTAACAGAACCTTTTAGTTCTTTTGTACAGTGCTGTGTCACCAGCACGGAGCACGCAGTAGGCCTCAATAACAAGTGAATGCATCAATGCTGCTGCCCCTCTCCTAACCTGGCAGCTGTATTCTCACTGGATTCTAGAGACCAGGAATAGTTTTCAGGGCCAGGAGAATCCAAACCTGCTTAGGGCCCAGGATGTCTGGAGTCATGGCCTTGAACCAAGTCTTCAGGAGGCTACCTCCTCTTCCAACATTACTGAACCGAGAGACCCAGCTGAGGTGTCCCAAATTGGGGATTATCTCTTGAAGTTCAAAGGCCTCCCAAGAAAGTTCCAAGCCTATGGCTCCTCCTTCCCTGTTCTCCTTTAATTAATAGGCATCTTCTAGGCGGTGAGACCACTTATCCTGTATGGTATTTCCTACATCCCCACTTACTTAATTAAGAGATCAAAGAGTCTTTTGTTTAACAGTCAGCAAGGGTCATCCATGAAATACCTGGAGGGCTGGGGGAAGAAGCTCTTCTAACTGGGACATGATTTCAGTGTTTTGTTTGCATTTGATCCACAAGATGAGAACTTGAGTATGAGACAATTCCCCCACCCCAGGATCAGATCTGGTACAGGCAAAGGTGGGCCTCCATTCAATAACTGCATTTTCCCAGCTCCACACCAGAGGCAGGGGGTGGAGTTATTAGAGGCCAGCGCTGGGAATGAGAGCCTTTGCTTGGCTGGTTGCCTGTCCAGCCAGGTCTCAGTCTTCTTCCTCTGTATAATCAGTGAGACTAACCCTACTTCCTGTGAAAAATCTAAACTTTCAGAACTAGAAGGGCTCTTAGTCCATTCTTTTCCTTTAACTGACACAAGCTATTGGAATTAAAATGGTAGAGGGGAAAGCACTGTGAAAAGTGCTATTGAAATACAAGACATTATTTTAATGATGATTATTCTCCCGGGGAACCATAGGGCAAAGCAGTACTTTTCTTAGTAGAGAAAGGACAGCTGTGATCTGAATGCCTTGGAGGTCTGCCTAGTCACCTGAATTTTATTAGTCTCATAACTTGGCATAGCTATTCCCAAACTCCCCAGGTAATTGAGGAATCCCTTATGTTTATCTAGAATTGGCCACAATGTAGATGGTTGTTATACCCATTACTTGAATTTCATGTGTAGCCCTGTAGATGGGAAAGGGATGAATAGCTGCATTTTGCAACTGAAAGAATAACAGTGAAGAGATGTAAAGCAACTTTCCCAGGGTCACACAGTGAGGCGGTGGCAGAGCAGGGAGTAGGAACCAGGACTTCATGTTTCCTGTCTCGCACTGTATCTGCTACAGAACATTCCCTTCTTCATCAAGTTATGATTCATTCATGGATGGGCATGGACTTCCTCAACTCATGCCACCTCTGTGATGTTGCTTCACAGCCAACACTCACTTCTTTCAAAGCTCAGTGGAACCTTTGGGAACCATAGAAAGCAGTCTCACCACCAACATCTCCACAGACTTGGAAACCTGTTTGTATTTGTTGTCTATCACTGCATACCAAATCACCACAAATGTAGAGGCTTCCAACAACACTCATTTATTATCTCATAGTGCTACAGGTCAGAGGTCTGGGTTAGGGTGTCTAGATTCTCTGCTCAGAGTCTCACCTGGCTGGGTCTCACCAGGCTGAAATCAAGGTGATGGCTTGGAGTCCTTTTGCAAGTTCACTGGTTGGTTGCAGAATTCATCTTCTTGTGCTTGTGGGATTGAGGTCATAGTTTCCTTGCTGGCTGCTAGTCAGCAGCTACTTTCAGCTTCTAGAGGCCGTCTGCATTCCTCGTTACATGCCCCCTGCATCTTCAAACCAGCAAGTGTGATAAATCCCTCTTGTTCTTTGAATCTCTCTGAATTCCAGTAGCCGGAGAAAATTCTGCTTTTAAAGGGCTCATCTCATTGGGTCAGTCCCACCTGGATAATCTCTGTTAATCTTAAAGTCAACTGACTTGGGACTCTACGTCTGTAAAGTCTTTTCACAGCAGTGACTAGCTTAGTATTTGAATACCCAAGAGACGGAATCTTTAGAAATCTGTGTAACATACTATTTATTCACTCATTTTACAAGCATTTCTTGTACTGCAGGCATTGTTGGGCATTTGGGAGATAAAAGTGATACACCAAAGTCTCTCCCTTCCATGGAAAAAACAGGAAGTGTAACCTAGTGATTAAAACATAGGCTTTGCGGTCAGATACCCTGATTCTTTGTAAAGTGCTTAGCACAGTGTTTGGTGCACAGTAAGCACTCAATAAAGCAACCATCACTACCTTATACAAATATCTTTAATGGTAATTATAGTACTATCTTAATGATGTGACAGGTAAGAAAGCAGTTCTAATGGAACACAGAGGGCTTGCTAATTACCCTGCTGGCAGAGGGCAGGAAAAATTACTAGAGGAGGAGAAACTTTGCTAGGTTTTGAAGGCTGAGTAGGAGATTGCCAAGAAGAATAGGTGCAGGGGTGGGAGAAGGTAGACAGAGGTAAAAAGGAGGAGGTGTGTAAGATATCTTCTCTGTAAACTTCCTACCATTTGCCAGCAGAGCACTGAGCAACCCCTTCTGTTTTCCTATCACACCATGATCATTCTATTAAAAATTTAACCACTCTGCTATAATGATGTAAGATGTTACTATGATTATTCCTTATAGTACTTATTAATGATGATGATGATGGATTGAACTAAGGCAAAATCCACAGAAATTGGGAGGGCAGGCTGACTGAAGAGATGATGATATCAAAGTGTTTTGGTGATATATGGTAGTAGGGGCTGTGAGAGAGAATAATGTTCAGATGACAGTTCATGCGTGCCTTCTGGGTGAATTAATTCCGACATGGTCTTGGGACTTAGATGCTGGCTGCAAGCTGTTTCTTCTTGCAAATGATGTTTTTGTCTTTGTTAACAAGAGAAAATTTGTTAACTAAATGCATTTTGATAATAATTTTGTTAACTAAATGTATCATTAAATGCATACTTGATGCTAGTGGAAGATAGTAAGGATCTCATTGGACCATCCTCTGGGTTCCGACAGTTAGGCATTTTCTGCCCTGGGCATGGATTAGGAATCACTCCTGGTCTTTAAATGTGTATTTCAAATCTCCCAGTTTGAAGTTGTTGCTCCAGACCAGGGGTTGGCAAACTTGCAAAAGGTCAGGTAATAAATCTTCCAGGCTTTGCGGGCCTTAAAGTCTCTGTTGTACTACTTGTCTCTGCTGTTGTAGTGTGAAACCAGCCATGGACCCTACATGAACACATTCACACAGCTGTGTTCCAATAAAACTTTGATTACAACCAGTAGACTGGATTTGGCCTGTGTGCCATAGTTTTGTGACTCCTGCCCTCAATTCTGTGAATCACACTTTTGATTTAAGCTAATGTGCAACAGAAGTCAATAAATTTTTAAAACTCACTTCTCTAGTTATTAGTACCTCCACAGAAGCACCTAGATAAAATATTGCAATGATTCATTTGACAGTTACTTTTGGGTATCCTCAGGGAGAAAAAGTAGAGGGCATTGGTCAAGAGAATGAGCTTATGGGTCAGATAAAACATGATGGGGTCCTGACTTGTCACTTATTGGTTGTATGACTTTGGGACAGTCACTAAATCTCTTTGTGCTTGTTTCTTGACAAAGTGGAATAATATTACTCATTTAAGAGATATTCTTAAGAGTTAAAAGAAATTACATATAAAGCATGTAGCACGTGCCAGCAGAGTGAGCATTTCAGGATGGAGGCATGCAGACAGTGTGAGGAGCAATGGTGCAGCTGCAGGTGGGAGAGCAGGCACTATGGCCAGGGCCTTCAGGAAAGCAGGTACTTGGGGTTGGTATAGGGGGTGGGAGGTAATTAAACAGCAGTCAACATTTGATCCTATCAACCTCCTCTCCAGGATATCTCTGACAAGGATGTGGGTTTGTCAGAGATGAGAACTTGAATATGAGTTTTCAAAACCATGTCCTATCATCCTCAAGAGGAAGGGGCCAGAAGGGAGACCCCTTCTGTGTGCCTCCATTCAGCTGAGCTCAAGAGGCCACTGAGCTCAACTTACTCCTTTTGTTATCTGCTTCAAATGACTGTTGTAAAAAATAGTAGTGGAAACAGAGGCGTGAAGCTCGGATGGCCTGCCTCTAAATTTCTGGGAGGAAGAAAGTCAATTTTGACTAATTACTGAGAGGAGCTATGTTCAGAGAAGAGAGGTTCCTAGACCAGGGTAAACAGCTCTGACCAGCTGCAACAGTTCAACTGATGAGGCCACTTCATCCAAGATTATGCATCTGGGTGGCAAATCATCTTATTTGTCACCAGCTGCAAATCACTCCGCACTTCCCTGGCTGCCGGGAGCCGGTCCATCCTCGCTGTTTCAAGGGACCTGGCATATATGGCATACTGTTCTTAATATGTTTGCTCACCTTCTTGGCGCTGTGTTTTAACCAAGGTCACCTCTCTGAGAAAGGTTGTTTCCCCACGTAGGAATTTTTCCCTGAAGTCAGGGAGGGGATGCCTCTCCTAGAAAGGTTGTTTCCCCAGGTAGGAATTTTTCCCTGAAGTCAGGGAGGGGATGAAACTCCTTAACTAAGTGCCAGGCGGGTAGTTAATCACTACAAACAATCATGCTTAAGCTACATAATCTTTACTCCCTGGAATGGAGATAAGAAACGCCCTAACCTTTGTAATAGAAATTGACAGGATTAGAATCAACTAGTATAAATACAGATGCAACAAGACAACAACAGACAGAATTTAGAACACAGAACTAGAGACAGAAGAACTTCGCTGGAGAGAGCATGCCGGAGGATCCTGGAGAGGGACTGGCCTCGGAGCCTAGAGACAGAGCCTAGCGGGAGAACATGGCAAGGGATCCTGGACTGAACCTGACTACAGAGATTGGCAGGAGAACCTGACTGGAACCTGGACACTGAACCTGACTGGAGAGCCTGGACAGAACCTGGCTGGAGAACCTAGCGAGGGAACATGGCTACAGAACCTCGCTGGAGATCCGAAGCAGAACCTCTCTGGAGATCCGGGCTGGAGATCCTGGCAAAGCTGCTGATCAACTGAACGCTGTCTCCGTGTCCTTCCTTCTTCGCCGACTCCGTCCACGCCTTTGGGGACCCCTGGACCCGCTGGGGCTGGACCCCAGCACCTGGCAGAGCTGGAGTGATTCATTTTAATTGCAGCAGGCAGAAGACCCTGGACTCTGATAGTGAGTCCAAGGGGTGGGGATCTGGGGTCTGGACAACAAGGTCTAAGGAAATCCTAGTCATTTGTAAGCAAGTGTACTGCTCTTGGATTTGCAGAGCTATGTTTTGAAGAAGGATGGTCTTTTGTTCCTATTCCTTTTTCCCTTTAAGTAAATTATGGGAATATAGGTTATAACACTGTTTGGGAAAAAAAAGGATGTAGATCAATTTATTCATTTTTTAAAATTTACTAATTCTTTGCTTCACTCTCTAAGCTTTGGTTTCCAAACCTGAAAATGGAGATAATGAATTCCATCTCATGAATCGTGAAAATTCAGTAAGTCATGTCTTGCACTTAGTTCAGGCACAGGAGAGCTCAAAATGTCACCTGTGGTGATGATGACAATTTCTTTTGGAAACACTCTTCTTAACTTCTCAGTTTCCTCCTGCCTTGCAGGTTCATCCTTCTGAGTCTTCTTTGCTGGTTCTTCCTTTCTGCTTAATCTCAAGCTCTTGTGTTCAGAACTCAGGTCTCAGCCCATCCCTGTCTACAATCTTGCACTAGATGATCTGCTCCACCTACTTTAAAAGTAGATGCTGGCAACTCCCAAGTTTAGATCTCCAGTTTCTGAACTAGAAACACATGTATCCCACTGCCTACTTGACACCTCAAACCTGAAATATTCAAAACAAAATTCTTAATGAGCACCCACCCAAAAGCCCACATAAACATTACTTACTCTTCTACATCTCAAGAAATGGCACCACTCTCCAGCCTGCTGTTCAAACCAAATACCAAAGAGACATTTCTGACTTGTCGGTTTCCCTCACCCTCACACTCAGTCCATCAAATCCAATCATCTTCATCCCAAATAACATTCTAGATACTAGATATTAGTATCATATTTCCTTGCTTCTTCTTTTGTCCTTGTACAACCCACTCCACACAATAGCCAGAGGGATATTTTAAAACTGTAAATAGGATCATGTTGTTCTCCAGCCCACTTAAAATCTGTCACACTTAGAAAATCAATTCAAATGCCCTATCAAGGTCAACCTGATACGATTCACCTCTAATCTCTTGTCCTGTATTTCCTTCTCTGCCTATGTTCCAGCCTCATTAGCCTTCTTGCACTTCCAAGAACACTCCAAATTCTTTCCCAAGCATCACTTACCCACAGTTCCTAGACACAAAGGAATAGTTGGCACCATACTGGTGTTAAAAATGGGACTTTATCCACATATATTTTTGGTTTTAAGTTCTTAGAAGAAGCCACTTTCTTTTTATAACTAGCTGCCTACTGGCTAGCCCACAATTCCAAAACATATGGTTTCCTTGTATCCAGAGCCCTCCCCAGAGCTCTTGTGATTTGCTGATCCGCCAGCTGGTTTCGGAAGTGAGGTGGGCTCCAAGGGCCTGGGTCCCAGCCTCCATGGTATTTGAAGTCCTTAGAGTTGGCAGCATATTTAAATGTGGGATGTTGTGGGCTTTTAGAAAAAGAGACCCCAACCCATCAGCAAATGGGAGATGAAATAACCATGCGTGCTTTAACTAATGTTTGGTTAGCTCTAGCATAAGACATGTATTAAAAGGAGCTATTTTACTTAAAATAGCCAATTAAAATCTCCCTTTACCAGGTAGTTTTTCATTCTACCCAGTTTCCTGCACACTCAGTCCTCCCTTCCACATATCTCCAACCAGGCTACCAGGCCAGCCCTGGAAGCAGGGAACTGTTTCTCTTCTTTGCCTCCCCCCTGCTTAACCTCCCCCCCCCCCCCCGCAATCATTTCATAAAAGGGACAGTAAGCTCTTTCTGAGGCTGCTGTCTCTTCCATTTAATTAACTGTATGATTTGGGCCGAAACCGGTTTGGCTCAGTGGATAGAGCGTCGGCCTGCGGACTGAAAGGTCCCAGGTTCGATTCCGGTCAAGGGCATGTACCAGGGTTGCGGGCACATCCCCAGTAGGAGATGTGCAGGAGGCAGCTGATCGATGTTTCTCACTCATCGATGTTTCTAACTCTATATCTCTCTCCCTTCCTCTATGTAAAAGATCAATAAAATATATCAAAAAAATAATTAACTGTATGATTTGGGACAAGCTGTTTCATATCTCTGAGCCACAGTATCATCTGTCTGTGAAATGGGGATAATAAGAACAACCTAAAACCATTGCTATGAGGATGAACTGTGTTGTGCTTAGCAGAGTACATGGACTAGAGAAAATACCTGGTAGAAACAGCTATTACTATTTAGAAATGAAAGATGCTGTGGAAAGTTTACTGTATGTTAAGTGAGAAAAAGCAAGTTATAAAACAGACTATACTATATGACCCCATTTGAAAACACAAATTTGGCAGAGATAAATGTCTGGAAGTATATAAGCTAAGATATAGAAGTCATCTAGCTGGCTGGATTATGGGCTTGCTTTCTTGTCCATCTTCTTCTGTTTTTTTATTTTCTAAATGAATACATATAATATTTATAATATGTAGAAAACCTAGAACACAATGGTTAAAATTATGGACTGTGAAATCCTGCAACCTGGGTTCAAATCCCAGCTTCTCTTACCGGCTGTGTGACCTTGGAAAAGTGGCTTAGACTCTCTAATTTTTAGCTCACTTATTTATAAAACCAAGATAATAGCAATACCTCCTCATACCAGCCATTAAGTATTATTATTCTTTCATCACTAACTTGGTGAGTAGCAAGGAGTCAGGAAGAGGGTGGGAAAGGATTGGTGTGGACAGAGAAGTGAGGGAAAGTCTCTCTGAGAGGGTGATGTTAAGCTGAGAGCTGAAGGTTGAGAATGATCTAGATGTGTAAAGAGTCTGGAGGAGCGACGTTCTAGACAGGAAACAGGAAGAGCAAAGTTCTGGGGCAGGAAGAGGCTTTGTGCGTTCAAGGCCATTGATAGCATAGGGTGAGTCTAGAGATTGAGGCAGGAACAAGATCAAGCAGAGTGTCTGAAGCCAGGGCATGAACCCTGGATTTGATGATCAAAATATAGCTCCAGTGCCACCTCCTCTGAGAAGCCTACCTGGCTGCTTCTTTCTACCTTATTTCTCTGCACTTACCTATTTTCCCCGTCAATACCACTCCTTATTCTGCTGTTTTTCATGGTTACTACTACAGTAACTTATTATATCATTAAGGAATTTTAGATTTATTCATAATTCCCTAGAATCTAATGCAGTGATGGCGAACCTTTTGTGCTCGGCATGTCAGCATTTTGAAAAACCCTAACTTAACTCTGGTGCCGTGTCACATATAGAAATTTTTTGATATTTACAACCATAGTAAAACAAAGATTTATATTTTTGATATTTATTTTATATATTTAAGTGCCATTTAACAAAGAAAAATCAACCAAAAAAATGAGTTCGCGTGTCACCTCTAATACGCACGTCATAGGTTCGCCATCACTGATCTAATGCATTCTCAATATTTGTTGAGTAAGTATGAAACTCCATAAGTAAGCAATTTGCAATGCTTTTTTTCCTGAGCTTTCTATACAGGAAAATGTTTCTTAAGCTAACTATTAGCAAAAACGTAATTGTATGAGGAGTCATTTATTCTATGAGTTAATACACTGATTTCAAAAACTTTAACTGGTTCAATTCCTGATCAGGGCACATGCCTGGGTTGTGGGTTCTATCCCCAGTAGTGGGTATGCAGGAGGCAGCTGGTTGATGATGTTTCTCTCTCATCAGTGTTTCTGTATTTTTAGCCCTCTCCCTTTCTCTCTCTAAAAATCAATAAAAACATATTTAAAAAATGTTGTAAAAGACTGATGTCACAAATTTAGGCAGAACTGTAAGGTGACATGTGGGTATTGCTTTAAAATAGTACGTTTGTGGTAATTTGTTAATATAGCAATAGAAAACTAAAATATAAGTGGAAATCACTGTATAATATTCCTTTGAGTCATCTCTGACAGTTGAGGATGGCTGCAGTAAATCCCTAACCCATTGTTCTGTTCTAACCTGGTCATCCACTTTTCCTGTTTATGTTTGTTGGATGAAGTCAGTAGTTAGGAGTAAAGGCTTTGGTGTCAGGCTTCTTGGTCGTTCTGCCAAGAACTAGAGGGTGATTTTGGACAAGTTACTTAATCACACTAAGCTTTAGTTTTCTCACCTACAAAATGGGAAGTGGTAGGCAAAAAGTTGGTCCCCCGAAGACATCCATGCCTTAATTCCTAGAACCTGGGAGTATGTTACATTACATGGCAAAATAAACTTTTCTGATAGAATTAAGGACAGGGACCAGAACAGAGTGATTATCCAGTAGATTTTTTTCTAAAAAGTAGAAGAAAGTTGGTCAGTGAGATAAGACAGAAGAAGAGCCGGGAGATATTCAAAGTGTGAGAGGGACTTGGGCCTCCATTTCTAGCTCTGACGATAGAGGAAGAGAGCCATAAGCCAAGGAATGAGAAAGCTGGGGAGAGCCCTTAGCTGAAAGCCAGCAAGGAAACAAGGATCCGAGTCCTATCACCACAGGAATTCAAATCCGCCAACAATCTGAATGCGAAAGAAAATGGATTCTTCCCGTGAACCCCCAGAAAGGAATACAGCCCTGTCAGACTCATATTGAACTTTTGACCCATAGAAATCTAACATAATAAATCTGTGTTGCTTTAAGCTGCTAAGTTTTCTTATAGCAGCAATGGAAAACTAATAAAGAGATGTTGTGAAGAATAAATACATGTAAGTCATATAGGACAGAGACTGGCAAATAGTGAGTGCCTATTCCATGGTACATTTTTTCACTGTTGTTTTTATTAGTCATTCACTGCTCTGGCCACATTCCCTTCCCTGAACATTCAAATGCTTTCATTTGTGAACACCTCTTATCTTCTTGCTTCTCCATGTATATCCTTAGATATTCTTCCAGAATTCAAAGTTTATTTCAGATTACATCATTTCCAAGAAGATTTTCCAACCCATTCAGCCTGGTGCAATCTCTTCCAAGGCAGCACTTTTTTTTTGTCCCTTTACTAGGTATTATATTTATTTAAACTCTAGGTTGTATGAGGGTTTGTTTTCTCTTTATTAAATTCTGGTCAGTGTGCTCAGCGGTTGATCCTCCACACTATTTTCTATGAACCAGGACGTCACTATTCAATTCCCAGTCAGGGCACATGCCCAGGTTGCAGGCTTGATCCCCAGTGTGGGGCCTACAGGAGGCAACCAATGAATGATTCTCTCTCATTATTAATGTTTCTATCTCTCCCTCTCTCTTTCTCTCTGAAATCAATAAAGATATCTTTTTAAAAATTCTATATGCTGGGATAACAAAAGAGTCCCAAATCTGCTTAAAACCATCAGGCATGTTTCTTTCTTTTTTAATATATTGTTTTGTTATGACAAGAACCCCTAACATGAGACCTACCCTCTTAACAAATTAAGTGTACAATACAGTATTGTTAACTACAGCCACAATGTTGTACATCTTATCTCTGGAACTTATCCCTCTTGCTTAACTGAAACTTAATGCCTGTTGATTACCATAATATCTAAGGTTCACCCATGTGGTTGCATATTGCAGAATTTCCTTCTTTCTAAAGGCTGAATAATATTCCATTACATGTATATGCCACACTTTCTCTATCCTCTTATCCATGATGGCTATCTAGATTGTTACTTATCTTGGCTATTGTGGATAGCACGGCAATGAGCACTGGAATGTTAATCTATCTTTGAGATCCTGACTTCAATTCTTTTGGATAAATATACAAGAATAGGATAGCTAGATTACATGATAATTTCATTTTTAATTTTTTGAGGATCCTCTATACTATTATCTATAGTAGCTACACCATTTTGCATGCCCACAAACAGTGTACAAGGGTTCCAATTTCTCCACAGCCTTAGCAACACTTGTGTTCTTTTCAGGTATATTTCTTGCTTATGCCACATGTACAGATTGGTTGGGGTTATTTTCTCTTCATTCTGCCTTTGGGGTCAAGACTGACAAAGCAGCTGTCACCTGGAACATCCTCAGTTGCATACTGGCTCTTAAAACTTCTTCTCAGTAGTGACACATGTCATTTCTGTTTATATTTTATCAACCAGCTGAAATAAAATTACAGCACCTAGTATCAATATGGAAAGGGACGAGCAATACTATCCTGGGAAAAGAGGAAGAGAGCTGAGTATATTCGATGGACAGAATTCATGGCAACCACAGATTCTTAACAACAAAGCCCTGGGAAGAAGTTTTTACCACAGTTCCCATTTTATAGATGAAGAGCTTGAGATTCAGAAAAGATGGTGATTGGCCACAGGTTTTGTAAGTGACATGGTTGGAACTAGGACCCAACTGTCCTTTCATCCCTGTGCCAACTCTGTAAAAGGCTGTTATGAGCCTAACACTGAGTTGGTGATGCAGCAGAAAACAAGCTTGCTCCAGACACCATCTCATATTTATTGTCTACAACTATGTTCTGGTCTCCCAACCCTTCACATCTGCCTCCCTTCTCTCAGCCTCATGGGCTACCTGTTTTTAGAGTTGTCCTCCTCTACCCTGTAGTAGATTACAGACAACTGGAGGGCAAGGGTGAGATTTCAACTTTGATTTATTCACAACCCCTAATGTATTAGGCACACAGCAAATGTTCCTTGGATTGAACACAAAACTGAAAATGAAATTCAGTTTAGATGCCAAACATTTGTTCTCTGCTTATATCCCCTTGTGTGTTCCCAAACAAGTGTATTAATAGGGATTTGCATGTACAATGCTAGTTTATTATAGAGAACATTAGCTATCAGCATATACTTGAGAAAGAGATTAATAAGATCATCAACAATATACCTCATAAATCACTCTGAAAATTGCCAAAGTTATTTCTTAATCTCTCCTTCTTTTCTTACAAGTGATTCCACGTCTCCCAGTGACTTATACTAAATAGACAGTTCTAATTAACAGTCATGAAAATTCAAGCTTATAAAGCTAAGGCAGATTAAAAACGAATTTTCCAGAGATGTGGTAAAATTTCTTCCCATAAGGGATGTCACATGTCTCACTATTTGGATTTAGGGGAGAAAAGAAAGCCTGTGAGAAGGAGGATGGAGCTGGGCAGATTTGGAGGGGAGGACATTTGTCTTGCGCACCTGTCTGACCTCCGGGGGCCAAGAAAATCACTTGTTATTTTCTGCATGCGTGCTCTTGACCTAGTGGGAATGTTAGGGAAGTGCTTGCATTATTTTACATCTCACAGCTCTGGGTTCTGACATAACTTGAAGCTGAACCCTGACCCAGACTGGGAATGCAGTTTGTCCTCAGTCTGCAGGGATTTAAGGAGTCAGTCTTGAGTCAGCTTCGATGCTGTCACTCATTGCCACTTATTCAACAAATATTTACCAACTACCTTCTGTGTAATGGGCCTGTGCTGATGATACTTCTTAGTCTTACCAGAGGAAGGACCTTCTAAGCTGAGGCCTGAAGAAGGCATTCACTAGGGAGAGGTGTTACAGGCAGAGAAAATAACAGGAATTAAAGATGTGGGAATAAAAGATAAAAATGGTCTCCCAGTGGAGAAAGAACAGAGGACTATAGGAGCCTTGGTGGGGAGGATGAGAGTGGTAGGAAATGAGGCTGGGGAGGAGGCCATGCAGCGTCCTGCATTACTGCAAGGAGTTCATTGCAGAAAAGCAATGAAGGATGGAAAGCAGGAGGTGACATGAGCCAATACACATATCTTGTGAAAACACTCTATAGAATGGGTGATGGTCGGGGTGAGGTGGCAATGAGAATGGAGGCATGGAGACAAAAAAAAAGCAATATTGAGGAGCCCAGATCAGAGGTGATGAGTACTTGGACCATGTACATGGTAGCAGCAAGGGTGGACAAAAAGTGAATAGATTTAAGTAGATTTAGGAGGTAGAATCTCCATTTGAAGATTGGTTGCCTAAGAGGGTGAAGGAGAGGGCTCCCTACTTATTTTTGCTTTGTTTTGTTTTGTTAATCCTCACCCAAGGATATTTTTCCATTGATTTTTAGAAAGAGTGCAAGGAAGCGGGGGGGGGGGGAGAGAGAGAGAGAGAGAGAGAGAGAGAGAGAGAGAGAGAGAGAGAGAGAGAGAAATTGATGTGAGAGAGACACATTGAGACACATCATTGATTGCCTCCTACACATGCCCGACCAGGGCTGGGGATCAAACCTGCAACTGAAGTATGTGCCCTTAACCAGAAATTGAACCCAGGACCCTTCAGTTCACAGGCTGATGCTCTATCCACTGAGCAAACTGGATAGGTCAGGGCTCCATTTTTTGAGTGACTATTTCATGCCAGATATTCTAAAATGTTTATATTTGTTCCTCACCTCATGCTATGAGGGAAGTAGCATGTAGTTTCATTTTATGTATGGAGAAGCTGAAAATTTGGCAAGTTTAGGTGTCTACACACAGCAAGTCTGAATCAAGAGTTGACCTTTAAGCCCTAGGCTATCCTGTTTCTCTACCCTTATTTTCCAGGTTTCTGGTTGGAGTATCTCAGAAGAGAATGGTGGAATTTGCTGAGATGGGGACCACTAGGAAAAGCAAATATTCTAGTAGAAACTTCCCCACAATTTCTGGTGTAGCAACAGCTATGACACAGCCCTGCACAGTGACATCTACAACCTTGCAGGGATGTCCACCGTTTCCTCCTGCATCCTGTCTGGATGGGCACTTGGCCCGAGTCTCTGTTCCTGGTGAGCTAAATCTTCCCTGTTCCTGTTGTTCAATCTGTTCAGTTCCCTGGTGGGGTGGGGGCCCTCGTGTACACCATTCTTATAGCTTTTTAGCCATAACATTTAAATTAGTAATGAAAATTTTTTGGGAAATGAGAAATGGGGTAGGACCCAGTAGGGAGAAAAATGCCTGAGATAAAGGAGGAGGAGGGATACCTGGTATATTAAAGCAGTCGACTGGGGAGCAGCTGTGTTAGCCATGGACAAGGTACCTATTTCATTTCAAGTCTGTTTCCCCATCTGTATATAAAACACAAGAGAGGGAATAATGCTTGCCTGCCTCATAATTGTTGCAAAGACAAAATGCAATAATAGATTACTGTACTTTGAAAATTAGTACACTGCTTCCAAATGAGAGGACTTAAACTTCTGACATCATGAGGTAGAATCAGAGACATAAGTGCTAGAAAGTACCTTGGGGATCATCAAGGTCATCCTGATTAGTTTACAGGTGAGGGAAACCAGGCTGAAGCTCAGAGAGATTAGATGGCTTTTCCCAAAGTCACCCTCAAAATTAATGTTGGAGCTAGGTTTAGAAGGCAAATCCCCCATCCTAAGCTGAAGGTTTTATCTGCTGTATTGCTTTGGAAGGATAACATAGCAATTGACCCCTTGGGTTCTGGAGTCAGATCAACTGAAGTTTGACCTCCCAGCTTTGCCGCTCATTAATTGTGTGGTCTTGGACAACTTATGTAACATATTTGAACCTCATTTTTTATTATGAAATAGTCATTATTGCTAACTCAAATGGTTGTTAGGGAGATTAAATGAGATAATTCTTACACATACTGGATCAACAGTGGTAGTGATTATTATTATGATTAAGATAATATGTTGCATGATTGCCATAAGTCACTATCCTCCCAAATGAAGATCTACCTACTCTAAACTTCAGAGGTTTCCAACCCAATGCATTGCTTACCATAATGTGGTCTCCTACATAGAGATCAGGCCAAAGAGAAGACCATTTCCTAATGATCCTCAATACTTAGCTCAAGCCTACCCCTAACCAAGGTTACCTATCTTAGTTCAAAACTGGGTCAGGAGGCTGTGTATATATTTTGTTCTAGCCTTGGTGAATATTTTATGCAAATAGCTGAGAAAAGTTGTAGAGGGAGACAGAGTTTGATTAATGAGGATGAGAGGGTCCATTCTCTTTTCTATGGGAGATCCTTATTCAGAGGTATGAAGGGCCTGGATAATTATGAAAACTCAAAAGTGTGATCAGATCTGACTCTAGGGAATTGCACTTTGCACCATTAAAGATAAAACTCAGGATGAGACTCTCAAAGCTAAAGGACCAGAGAAGAATGAAGCTTCTTTGAATCCAGGGATATGTCATTAAAATGAGTTCCAGGTTCAGGAAACCCCAAACCGACAGAGATCATTACAAGGCTGGAGGATGAGCCTGTCTCCTTGATAAATATCAACTAGAAATCACTATGTTTAAACACATCTTGATTATGTGCAAAAGAATCTTGCCTCTGCCCAGATTCTCTATCCAAACTCGATGTTTATGAATCTTAATTGAAAGTTTCAGTTTTCATACTGCTACCTCTCTTCTCTTATGGCAGTGTTTCTCAACCTTCTGGCCCTTTAAATACAGTTCCTCATGTTGTGACCCAACCATAAAATTATTTTCGTTGCTACTTCATAACTGTAATGTTGCTACTGTTATGAATTGTAACGTAAATATCTGATATGCAGGATGGTCTTAGGCGACCCCTGTGAAAGGGTCGTTCGACCGCCAAAGGGGTCGTGACCCATAGGTTGAAAACAGCTGTCTTATGGCAGTGATTGCCAAAGGGCATAACATACTAGCATCTACATATGCAGTTCTGATAAGAAGTGATGAAAATTGGAGGTCAGACATTTTATAGAAAGAATTATAGAAATAACCCTTTATATTATAGCCCTGTTCCAGTTTATGAAACACAGTGATTTCCATTAGCTCATAATTCTTGCCACAACCCTGTGTCCAGTTTCCTACTCTCTCCTTACCTGATCCCAGAGCAGCCTTTCACACACGGGTTTATGCCATCCTCTGTGATACCTCTCTTCACTTGGACACCAGCCTCTCCTGGTTTTCCTCCTCCCTCAATGGCTGTCCCTTCTGTCGGCTCTTCATGACTTGGAATGCTCAGGGGTCCTCTTCACTACCAACACTCACCCCCAAGGTTAGCTCATCCAGTCCCATGGCTTTAAATACTGTATGTTCATGATTCCTAAAATGTTGAAGTCCAGTCTGAACTATCTCCCCTACCTCCAGACTCATGAGCCTGTTCTGTATTTCCTCTTGGAAGTCTAATAGTCATCTCACACCTAACATGTTTCAAACAGAACCCTTAATTTTTCTCCATTTCACATCTGTTCCTCTATAAATGTTCCCCACCTCAGTAAATGGCATCATCGTTCTTTTAGATACTGAGACCTAAAACATTAACTGCCCTCTATCCCTCACACCCTGTTTCCAATCTATCAGAAATCTAACAGAAATCAAATATATTCTGTGTCAGACCACTTTTTACCAACTCCACAGTTATCACCCTACACTAAACCCATCATTTCTTGCCTAGACTAATGAAATAACCTCCTAACTGGTTTCCCTTCTTTAAATTTGCAATAGTCTGTTTTCTACACCACAGCTTGAAGGGTTTCTCAACCTCAAAACCATTGATATTTTGGATGGGTAATTCTTTGTGGGATAGAATGTCCTATCCATTGTAGGATGGTTATCATCCTTGGCCTGTACTCATTAGATTCCAGTAGCCCAGCTACCCCAGTTTTGCCGGCCAAAAATGTCTCCAGACCCCATCAAATATCTCTTGGGGGACCAAAACTGTAAATTTATCACTCATCGAGAACCACTGTGTCAGAGAGAAATACTTAAAAAATGTAAATCATATAAAATTGTTCTCCTGCTCTAAACTTCCCAATGGTGGCCGCCAGGGGCTGGGGGTGGGTGGGATGGAAAGTTACTAATTAACTGGCATAAAGTTTCAGTTAAATAAAATGAATAAGCTCTAGAGGTTTCCTATACAACATTGTATCTATAGTCAACAATAATGTGTTGTATACTAAAATTTTGTTAAAGAGGATAGATCTCATGTTAAGTGAGAATAATCAAATAATAAAAAAAATTCCAAGTTACTGACAACTGACAGTAACTGAAACACCCTTCCCTTGCCTTTTTACTTGGCTAATACACTCTTAGCTTAAATACAACTTCTCCTAGGAAGCCTTTGCTAGCCTATCCCCTCATCTGGTCTGAGCTCCTTGCTCTCATAACATCCTGCTCTTCCTCTAACGTAGTACACATCACACATAGTACACATAGTATACATCTTCTGGTTACTGAACTGTGGACTTGAGGATGGGAACTGTGCCTCACTTATCACTGTATCCTTCCCTTGTGCATAGCACAGGGCTTAGAGTGAAGCATTTCACTAACTCTAACGTGGACTGACTGGAGTTGCAGAATGAACCTGGGCTGTGCTAAAGATAGGGATTTGATACCCAACCTAGTTGGGCTGCTAGAAGCAGATATAACTATGAGATTACATACTACCATGTCTTAGGATCCTCCCTCCCTCCCTCCCTGCCGGGGTCCAACCCCAGCGGGTCCAGGGGTCCCCAAAGGTGTGGACGGAGTCGGCGAAGAAGGAACGATACAGAGATAGCGTTCAGTTGATCATCATAGCCGGGTTCGCTTGTCAGGGTCTCCAGCCAGGTTCTGTACAGGTACTCCAGTCAGGTTCAGTGTCCAGGTTCCAGTCAGGTTCTCCTGCCAATCTCTGTAGTCAGGTTCAGTCCAGGATCCCTTGCCATGTTCTCCCGCTAGGCTCTGTCTCTAGGCTCCGAGGCCAGTCCCTCTCCAGGATCCTCCAGCATGCTCTCTCCAGCGAAGTTCTTCTGTCTCTAGAGAACGTTCTGTGTAGGTTCTGTGCCTAGGCTCTGTCTCTCTTGGTCCTGTCTTCCAAGCCCTGTGTCCTTAGTTCTGTGTTCTGAGTTCTGTGTGTTTCTGTCTTGTTACAACTGTATTTATACCAGTTGATTCAATCCTATCAATCTCTATTACAAAGGTTAGGGCGTTTCTTATCTCCATTCCAGGGAGAAAAGATTATGTAGTTTAAGCATGATTGTTCGTAGTCAAAGGGATTAATTACCCGCCTGGCACTTAGTTGAGGGGTTTTATTCCCTCCCTAACTTCAGGGGAAAATCCCTACCTGGGGATTCAACCTTTCTCGGAGAGGTGACCTTGGTTAAAACACAGCGCCAAGAAGGTGAGCAAACATATTAAGAACAGTATGCCATATATGCCAGGTCCCTTGAAACAGCAAGCATGGACAGGCTCCCGGCACCTCCCTCCCTCCTCCCTCCCTCCCTTCCTCCCTTCCTTCCTCCTTTCCTTCCTTCCTTCCTTCCTTCCTTCCTTCCTTCCTTCCTTCCTTCCTTCCTTCCTTCCTTCCTTCCTTCCTTCCTTCCTTCCTTCCTTCCTTCCTTCCTCTTTCTTTCTTGTCAATCCTCATCCAAGAATATTTTCCCATTTATATTTAGAGAGAACGGAAGGGAGGGGGAGAGACACAGAGAAACATTGATGTGAGACAGACATATCGGTTGGTTGCCACCTGCATGCAGGTGGGATAGAGTCTGCAACTGAAGCAAATGTGCCCTTGACCAAAATCAAATCTTGGACCCTCAGTCAGAAGGCTAATGCTCTACTGTATTTACTGAGTCAAACTGGCTAGGGTAGCAATTTTCCTTTCTTATTCAATAGTTCCACAATTACTCTGGTGAAACATCAAGGGCAATCTCTGCTCCTAGGATTGTTAGAGAAATCCTTGGTAAGAGAAACCTTTTATTCAACCAGTACTATGTACTTTGTGAGCATCTACTCTGAGCTGGATGCCAGATGCCTTCTGGTGGAGAGAATGTTCCATATAAAGGAACTTGTTGTGGAGCTTACATTCCAGCATGGGTGATGGCCATTTTGTGCATAATAGCATAATAGGTTACTTAATTGCTGTTGTAAACATTAAGGAAATTGGGGGCATAGGTGGGAAACTTTGATGTGGAGACAACTGCAAAGCAAAAATCCTGAGTTGAAAAGGTAATGCAAGGTGCATCAGGAACGAAAGAAGGCCAGTGTGGCAGCAGTGGAGGGGTGGGGGGTGCGGGTAGAGGAGTGCTCTGAATTGAGGTTGGAGAGACAGGCAGGAGCCAGAATAGATTGGGCTCTTTCTTTCCTCCCCACCCCAGACCTCTAGAAATTGTTTCCAGTGGCTTCACTTTTAGGGCACATGCTCCACATTTATTCCTTCTTTAGATTTGTGAACTTGCCATTCTCACTTGAACCAACTTTTCCTCCCCCCACCATGGAAGTCCTATTCATTTTTCAATGTCAAGCTCAGTGCCTTCCTCCTCTGTGAAGAACAAGACCTTGAAGAGCCACAGCCAATAAGGAGTGAAGAAAGGCACAGACTGGGGAATACTGAGGTCAGCTTAAATGGGACAAAAGATGTCTTTCTAGGGAGGCCACGTCAGAATATGGCAGACCTTGGCATTTCTAAGTGATTTATAAGGGAGACAACATAGTGGACAGTTAAGAACACACAGTTTGGAGCTAGTCAGACCTGATTTGAATCTGGGCTCTCTACTTTATTAGCTGTGTGACCTAGAGCAACTCTTTGAATCTCAGTTGTTTGTTTCTAAAGTAGGGGTAATTATACCTACTATAGGCACAGGGTTGTTATAGATAACATAGAGTTGTTAAGGACTTAAATAGATAATGTATGCAAAAATAGTTATAACAGTGTCACAAACATGGTAAATGTTAATCAAGTGTTACCATTATTACTATGATCATCGTCATCCATCCTCATTCTTCCTTAACTAAATGGTAAGTACATTAAATGAGATAACATGTAAGTTCTAACATAATGTATAGCTCATGGTGAATTATTGATAAATGCAAGTTCACATCTTTCACAATCTTTTTTCAAATAAGGACCGTGCCATTAACTTCTTTGGCAGGCACTTAGTGAGCCTGCAAAAGATATTTGTTGAATACTGAATAAAGGTTGTACTCACTACTAATCTTCAGCACTGTGCTATGTACATTGTTACAGGCTAATGATATTCATTATTGGAGAATCTTTGCATATATATTTTTCAAAATTAGTATAGGATTAGATAGAAAATTTGGGGCAAATTTATATGAACTACTCTAAGATAAGGAGGAATAAAAAAAAGGATTTTAATAGTTGAAAAAATGATTGAAATGGCAATTGTTTTTCTTCTCTCATTCAACTGTTAAAAAATAATGGAATCACAGTGAAATGAATCTGATTTAACTACAATTGCCCCAATGAAGAGGCTGACCCAAAGGACCCAATGATTAGCAACTGTGGTAATGTGATGGCTACTGAAGTGGTCATAGGCCCATCAGGTCTTAGTTGAATGTTCCATTTGCTAAGAACTCACTTCTTGAGTCTTTAAAAGCAACTCAAATCTGCTTCAGTCATTTGATTTCCCTTGAGAGAGGTAATGTGACAAAGGGAAATGCTGTAAAACATTTGTCTTTCCAGATTCTTATGAATCCCTTCATACAGGCACTGTGACCCCTGAAAATCAAAATTGGTACAAGAGGTACAGAGGAGACCCTTATCAAAGAGCAAATTTACTTAAATACCATACTCCCACGATGCAGTTACATCCAAAGTTAATTAGCTTGAACTTAATTGTTCATATAGCTTTCCAGGAATGGCTCTATCACAGAGTAAAGTCCATTTCTATTATCACTTTATTTTAATTGACCATTACAGAAAATAAATAATTTGGTGTCATATGAATAAAACTCTTCATCAGGTAATGAAATAGCAGTAACACAATGTAAGATTTCTACAGTAATTTACATGGTTTATATCAGTGGCTCAAAAATATGCTCCACTAAATTTCATTGGTCTGACAAGTAAAAGAACCATAGAGGTGAGTTCAGATAACAGGACCCAGTCAGTGCAACTCACGGGGAGCTCTCCAAGGTCCTGGTGCCTGCAACTGGATCCACTTTGTTGCTCTAATTATGTCGTGGATTCCCTCAGCTTCTGCTCTATCTTGTTCACCCTGTGTGTGGCAGGGCACAAGGCATCCCAGCAAATGTTTTTGTTTTCTTATTGGGGACCTTCATAACACCTCTGGACCCCCATGAGTGGCATATGGAATATTAGGGAGGGACTGCTCTGTACCAGGCCTTCTAGTGGAAATGGATATAGAGATGAGTAAAAATTGGGCTCTGCTCTTAGGGAGCTCACATTCTAGTTGGGAAGAAAAGAGAGGAATTATAGAATCACAGACAATATCCTAATAAACAATAGAAACATATAAAAAATACATGGGGTTTCTGAGGGCAAGAGCTGTCCTAGCAGGTGGAGTAGAGGAGAGCAGGAGAGACTCCACAGAGTGATTTTTGAGCTGGTCTATGGAGAATGAGATGAGGTGGCATAGACTCTCTAAATTCAAAGAGTCCAGGAGTTTGGAATGCAACAGAACATAAGAGAGGCCAGGATATAGCAGAGGTAGAGACAGAGACATAGAGATAGAGAAATACAGATGGGACTAGAAAAGTAGAAGCCAGACTTTAAAGAACTTTGCCATGTCCTGAGTCCACTGTAGGTCCTAACACATACATTTGGTAAAACTGATTGATTGAATTGTTTACAGAAGTACTGAAACAAATGTGAGTGTTTTGGAGGTTTCAACAAATGATTGAATTGTTTGATTTTTGCCAGTACAGTTTTGATTTATTGAGTGTGCAGCGTTTTGTTTTGCGATGACTGAGGGGGATATTACTTATTTTATCCTTTTCAAAGCCATAGCATTTCACCATGGTTGACATAAATGGGAGGAGAATTCAAAGATGAAACGGAACCAAATTCTGCACAGAACAGTTTTTGCTCTTTGGTTCAAGGCCATGGATGAGTTTGCCTTTTGTGAGAGTTTCTTTTATTTTTATCATGTGCAGAGAGATGGGTGATTCATGACTCAGTCAATACCCCTGCTTTAACTGCCCCAGCAATCCATTACTTAGTAATAGTCTTAGGTCTTAGACTCAACTGGCATAAAACATGCTACCTTAAAAAACTTTACCTTTTTTACTTGTCTATCTCTCTTATGGTATGACAATGTAATCCACAGCTTTCTGTACACATTGAGTTGGAACTAAGAGTCAATAAAAGCCATCATGTTTTGAATGCACAACTAATTCCTTCTTGTTCCTCACTACCTTCTATGTCATGTGACATACAATTTCTTCTTTTAGGTTAATTTAAATGAAAGAGAATTCCTCTCTGCCTTTCTCTGGCAGCTCTAGAGTTTTGTGTTGTTCCATGTTTGAATCTAAAGGACACCTTTTCTACCCAGAGTGCCCTCAGTTTTACCCACCACTTTTAGGTGTTTTGAAATATGGTCCAGAAAACCACTGACAGGCTCTCAGCTATTTGTTCTAGCCTTTGAGGAAACAACAACCACTGGTGCTCCAACAGAGTCATACTATGTCATATTTAGAAAACATTGCAGACCTGATCTCATCCCAGTCTCTGTGTAAATAGAATCCCTTCTGCACACCCGACCCCATTAGAATCATCCAACCTGTTTCGTCACCTGTGAGCAGGCTTCACAGACACCTAGTTACTTGTTACCAAGACTTTTTCTAAAGCCATACTAATTAAGGTAGAGTGGTATGGGGCAAGAATAGACAAGTATATCAACAGAATCAATAATCCCAAGACAGACCTATATGCATTTAGTGACCTGATGTATAAAAAGGGGGCATGTAGTGGAGAAAAAGGATGGCTTTCTTTTTTAAAAAATGTATTTTTATTGATTTCAGAGAGGAAGGAAAAGGGAGAGATAGATAGAAACATAAATGATGAGAGAGAATCATTTCATCATTGGCTGCCTCCTGTATGTGTCTTACTGGGGATCAAGCCCACAACCCCAGCATGTGCTCTGACCAGGGATTTAACCATGACCTCCTGGTTCATAGGTCAATTTTCAACCACTGAGCAACACTGGCCAGGAAGAGTGGCTTTCTTAATAAATGGTGCTAGTTGCACATGGAATATCCATGTATAACAACAACAACAACAACAACAACAACAACAACAACAACAATAATAATCTTGACCCTCTACCTTGCACATGTCTATATGACAGATCTAAAAGTGAAAGGTAAAATTTCAGAATAAATCACAGAAGAGTATCTTTGTGACTCTGAGATAGACAAAGATTTTTTAAGCAAAACACAAAGAGTGCTAGTCATAAAGTAAAAAAAATCTTACTAAATGGACTACATTAAAATTATATATTTCTGTTCATCATACAACACTGTCAAGATAGTTAAAATGCAAGCATGAAATAGAAGATATTGATAATTCAGACATCTGAAAAGGGCTTTATATATCAGTGATATGTAAAAAATGCTTGCATAATAATTAGAAAAAAACAGGTAACCTAATAGAAAAATAGGCAAATGACTTACAAAGGTATTTTAAAGAGGCTATACAAATGGTTAATGAACATGAAAAAGGTACTAGTCAGAAGGTAAATGAAAATTAAAACCATAAAATGGTATTATAACTCACCCACTTGCTAAAATAAAAAAAGGAAAATGTGGAGTAACTATAACTCATATACATTGCTGATGAGAGTGTAAATTTGTTTTCAGTTTGAAAATAAATCTATTTATAAACTGAAATTTATTTGTAAATTTATTTTTAAACAGTTTGAAAGAATCTACAGCAGGAAATTATAAATAAGGTGACATAGGAATTCCTCTTTTAGAACAAAAATTCACATATATTCATCAAAAGAGTTTTACAAGAATATTATTGAAGTATTATTTGTAATGGCCTTACACTGGGAACAGCACAACCCAAATGTTTGTCTGCAAAGATAGTCACACTTCTGAATTTATTTGTGGCTAAATAAATTATGGTACAGCCACAAAATGAAATACTATACAACACTGAGAATTAATGGGCTAGAGCTATATGTGATAATGGAGATAAATCTCACAACATAATACTGAACAAAAAGAGCCAGACATAAAAGAATACATACTGTATGTTTCCATTTATGGAATTCAGTAAAAGTAATCTATGTTGTCAGATATCAGAATAGTGGTTTACTCTTCCATGGAGAAGGGGCAAGAGAGGATGCCTGAGTGGCACTGATAGTGTGGATGAAAAGGGGCCGCATGCTAACCCGACAAGTTCAGGGAAGGCCTGCGTGGCAGCCTTGCAAACCCAGAGACCTAAAGTAACCACAAAGGATGGTCTGAAATTAAAATGTTTTAACTAAAAGCAGTTTAGGAAGGCAGTCAGATACTAGGCTAGAATCCTCCCTGACAAAAGTCAATCTTTACCTTAACTGAGCCTGTCTATAGTCTTTAGCATCTAAGATAACATACCTTTGGAATGTCAGGATAACTTCCCTTTTCCCAGACCACTCAGGGCACAACCAATGCACCATGGCAGAGACTACAAATCCTCTCATTGTTATTTTTATCATGTTAATTGTTAACCACGAACTATCCTGTAAAAGGTATATCATACTTTTCATCCAACCCCAGAGGTTTCCCCTGCTTTGCTTTCTTCCACCTCCCTAATCTGTCACCAGTGAATTTCAGGTAACCCACTTACATCTTCTTTTTTATTGTAATGTATAAAATAAGGTGCACAACTGCTATTCTCTGGAGCATTATCTCTATGCCTTGTGACTGTAAATGAAATAACACATAAATGAAACCAGTTTTATCATCGGCTACTTGATATAAGCAAGAGTTAAATTCCTACAGCACCTCACTAATGTTAAAACACGATAGTAAACAAAATATTATTTGAGGACCTGCTGTATTTCTTAATTTGAGTTCTGATTCCACAGGTGTTTTCACTTTATGAAAATTAATTGGGCTGTATATTTATGATTGTGCACTAATTTATTTGTCATACCTCAAAATTTAAAAAATCAGTTGTGTGTCAAAGGGAGAAGATATGAGGAAAACCTTTCTCCAATTAAAATCTGCCTTTGCTCAGCATGATTAAAACAGAGGTTGAAGTTTTAAAAAAATAAACTATAAATCTTTGGTAGGCAGTTAGATAAACATGAGCAAGGACGATGGGCCAGGTACCAAAGATCACCAAGGAGGAAAGCCATGGGTGCGAGGTTGCTGAACCCAGGTCTGGTCTGACCACGTGGGTCTAATACCTGGTGCTGTTCCCACCACCTACAACAAATCTTCCCTATATAAGTATGAAAAATTTCCTTTCTCCCTTGAGTTTTGATGCAACAGATACAGTGAAATGTAAGAGCCATTGGCCTGATGAATTTGCTTCTGGCTCAATAATATGTCTGCCCCTTTTTCTTCTCCAGCCAGGTGGGGAGATGAAGATTGATCTAACAGTGCCTGTCTCTCCATTTTGGATCACCTATGGATGGCACTGGGGACCCAGGATACACCTGAGTTTCGTAAGTTCACTGTTCCTTGTGTCTTATTTCTCCAGTTAAATTATAAACATCATGAAAACAAAGGCCTGATGTTTCTTATTTCTGTGTATTCTCTACAAACTAAGAAGAGAACTGATCAAAGGGGCTCAGTAAAAACATTCCATGGTAGCATGTCAGATCATTCAGACTGTGAGATCTGAGAAGGAAAATGACTTGCCCAAGGTCACTTGGCCAGTCATCTCTTCTCACTCCTGTTCTTGTCCAGCCAGGCTTCCTACACAGCCCTGCTGAGGAAAAACAAACATGCCCCTTTTGTTCTGTTCTCCTTGGCTTAACTTCTTAGTGTGGAGATGCAAAGGCACAGCAACTCAGTTTTGCTAACTGATTGTTCTGCTTTGCTGATTCGCTGAGCAAATACTACCTAATGTGGGGACCTTTGGCTGTGGGGAGCAAGAACAATATGTACAGTTTCAAAAACACATAGGCAATGACCTCACTCATCTCTTTGTTCAGACCTGCAAAGTGAGAATACACCAAGCTCTTGTATTCCTCCTATCTCTTTTCATTTGCCTCCAGGGATTATAATCAAGTTCAAGGCCGTACATATCTTGAAAGGTTTTGAAATCTAAATATCAATCTTTTGAAAAATTGCTCATTGTTTGTTAAGGGCCACTTTGGTTATTTGCAACAAAAAATTCTTTATCCAAGGTTGGATTATAAAATGTTCAACGCTAACTTAACCCACTGTGTGAACTCTCTTGACCTTGGTTTCCCAAATTACAAAACGAGGTTATTAGACAAGAAACTGCCTGACTTTTTAAGGTATTATTCCATTGGGGATCTAATATATAGAGTCATTAACTTAAATAATTACCAGTGTCTATTATGGATACAAAATATTAAGAAGCCCTGACTACATTGAATATTAATAAGTACTAACTATTAACTGACAATATATATCTATATATCTATATATCTATATAATCTATATATAGCTATACCTCTCTGTATATATACATATATACAGTGTATATTTACAAGAAAAGAGAGGTAGAAAGATTACATACCTTTTATTGAGCACTTATTACATGTCAGGCACCATGCTAAGTACTTTAAATACCTAATCCCATTTAATATTTACAATGATTCAAAAAGTATTACCTTCATTTTATATGTAAGATGTGGCAGGTTGTATACTGAATGGTAGAATCTATGTTCCCTTCCCTCTTGATATGGCTGGGTGGGCCATGAAAGATAATATATCTCTGCCTGCTTCTCTTTGAATACTTGTTCTTGGAACCTAGCCACCATGCTGTGAGGAAGCTCAAGCAGGGCATAGAGAAGGCACATGTAGGTCTTCAGGAAAACAGCCTTAACAGCCAGCCATGTGAGTAAGTGAGACTTCAGATGATCCCATTCCCCAGTTGTCAAGCCATCCACAGCCCTTCAGTTTTTGCATCTGAAGTCCCAGACATGTATAAGCAGGAACAAGCCATGCTGCGACGCCCCTTTTCAAGTTTCCCAACTCCTGGACTCCATGAGCACAATAAAATGGCTGCTGCTGTATGCTGAAATTTGGGGTGGCTTGTTATGCAGGAGTGGTAGCAGAGGCGCTGGATTGCAAAGCCAGTTGCTCAGCATCACACAGCAAATTAGTTAAGAGGAAGGATGAAGCCCAGGTGGAGCTCCAGAGAACTTGGTCTTAACTACTCTGTGGAAAAGTCCTGAATGTTTACAGGTCCTGCAAAAACAGTGTTTGTCACCCTGGGATGCAGGGGAAACCACCATAATGCTCAGAGAGAAATAAAACCAAATGCTCAGGAGATCAGGAGGGGATTGGTGGACGGTGTGGCTTGGCAAGGAAGGGTCATTGCCTCGGAGACAAGTTATGCTAGGAAAGCAGGCAGGAGCTCACCCCCAGGTCTGCCCAGGCTTGAGCTAAGGAATAAACCTAGGATGGGGTGAATAATGCTGCCAATATCCTCGAGTCATAACACTGTACCTGGCAGCCTTTCCCTTCTCCTGCGAACAGCCTCCAGACTTCCCTCTGGCTGGTGCTGGGCCAGGAGCATAGCCAGATAAGGAGATATACATCAGTGAGTCTCAGAAAGCTTAGCAGGAATAAATGATTGGTGAGAGGCCAGGGATGAAATGGAAAGGAAGTAAAGTGATTAATAACACAAATTAAGGGAAAGAAAATTTTTGAAACCCCTGCTCTATGTTCGGTACTAGGCAACATACATTAGCCTCCTTTTGCTCATGTATTCTTATAAAAATCCTGCAGTGTTGGTATTTATGGTCTCTTGCTCCCTTTTTAAAGTTGAGGAAACAGGCTTGGCAGTTAAGTTACTAGCTCAAGTCATATAGCTAGTTTACTGGTGGACTAAGATCTGAATCCAGGTCTGTCTGAATAATTGGTTATTTGGTCTCAAAACACTGTCATCTCCCCTTCTTTGTTGGTCTCCCTCCACCTTCTGACCATCTTACCTGGAGTTTTTTCCATGAGTCTAGCTTTATTTCTTAGAACCAGACAAGTCTCCTTTTGTAGTAAGCCATCTCAGATCATTTTAGTCCTCAGATCTTTCTCTCTTCTCTATCAATTGACTATAAATCCTACATTTTGGAATTATTCAGATATACATTCTACTTTATTATCTACCTTTTCTCCTATATATCTTGGTTTCCCTATTGACTTGCAAAGTCAGAGGTCTGAACTCATATTTCTTCATTGCATCTGCCATAATGCTTATCACTGTACTTAACACAAGGTTTAGAATCTTAGACGGTATTCAATTAAAGCATTCGGCTCCATAATCTTCTCTTTTATCTGTAGAAATACATGACCACACTAACCAGAAACAGAACAAAATAAACGCCTTTTCATTCTCTCTCCCCATTCCAAGAATGGGTACCCACATAGAGACTCGGACATGAAAGAGAAGATAAATACCAGGTGAGTGCACAGCCAGAATTCCACATGTGGGAAGGCATCTTTTTGCCTGACCTCCCCTTCTACCTACTGCTTAGGAGATAAATAACTTGGCAGCAGCAGTGTCTGGGACTCTTTGAGCATCCAGCCAGGACCTTCTGATTCTAGAAATTAGACCCTAGCTGACATGCTTCCATCCATGGTTGATCAAGCCTTAACACCAATCAATAAAGATACTCCACAGGGAGTTGGGAGTTATTTTCTGGTGGCAACTGAAAAACTAGCCCAACATAGCCCATTTTCAATTCCATGTGTTTCTTGGTTGACACTCTCATGGCCTTACAACAGGTTATATGGCCCCCAAAGTCATGGTATTGTGTCATTAAATGTTTTGAGTTCTGAACCTTTGGCTCCTGAGCACCTAGGGAAGACTTTGATTGACAGGTCCCCTGGCTTACCACCTGCCTGCTTCAGTGCCTTTGCTCAGGGCGATCCCCACCAGAGATTTCCCTCTTTACTTTGCTTTTGTGGAAAATCTTATCTCTTCTTTCAAGGCACAGTACAATGCTTCCCAGAAGTCTCTTTTAGCTGCAGCCCACACTCATTTTTCCCTTCTAAGAAGAACTCTGACACCAACTCTACACACCACAGGATTTAGCCCTTGCTTACACATCCCCCTAGTTCCCTATGTTTCAGAGAGGGACTATAGTGCAGGGTAAAGAGCCTGTTCTTTGGGACCAGAACCCTTTATTTCCCTGCTGTGCAAACCTGAAGTTCGTTACAAAGCAGCACAGGCATTCTGTTTGTCCCCCTTAGCAGCTGTTTCATTGGATGATGAACTGTCACTTCTTTCCTCGGACTTCTACTGATGGACAGTGGGATACTTCCAGCTTTTTAAAACAACGGTGAGCCCCAGCCGGTTTGGCTCAGTGAATAGAGCATCACCCTGGAGACTGAAGGGTCCCAGATTCGATTCTGGTCAAGGGCATACCTTGGTTGCAGGCACATCCCCAGTAGAGGGTGTTCAGGAGGCAGCTGATCGATGTTTCTCTCTCATTGATGTTTCTAACTATCTATCCCTCTCCTTTCCTCTCTGTAAAAATCAATAAAGTATATTTTAAAAAAATAAAACAACGGTGAAATGAACATCCTTCTACATATACCTTGTCACATCTGCATAGCCCTTTCTATAGGATAAGTGTAGATTCCAGCTATTTCTTGCATCCACAATTTTTAGGCCATTTGTAATACTCCCCCTCCCCCGCCCCCCACCTCATTCATACCTAAACTGCTATAGTTAAAAACATGCCCGCTCCAGCTTTTGGCTCTGACTATGGAACTCACCATATACTCATAGTCACTTCCCAGCTGAAACCACAGGTTTGTCTCTTCAAAGTGACACCAGTTATATCTTTGCTCTTGTCTGTTTCATCACCTTCCTTGCCCCAGCTGGCCACACTATATTTACATCTGATGGGCATAGAACACACTCTGGATGTTACCTCTCCTTCCTCAGAGATGGATTTTAAAGACAAAGATACTGTGAGGAATAATGGAAAACATTCTAAAGTAAAAAATGATGAACTGTCACTGAAAAAAAGTTAGGATGCTTTTTTTTTTCATGAATTCAAAACTTCTCAGGGAGCCCTCAGGGACTTTCAGAAGACATCTGGTCATGGAAGACAATGGTGTGTCAAGAATAAATCATAGGCCTGGCCAGTGTTGCTCAGTGGTTGAGCATTGACCTGTAAACCAGAAGGTCATGGTTTGATTCCTGGTCAGGGCACATGCCTGGCTCGATCCCCAGTAAGGCACATGCAGGAGGCAGCCAATCAATGATTCTCTCTCATCATTGATGTTTTTATCTCTCTCCTCCTCTCCCTTCCTCTCTGAAATTATATATATAAAAGAATAAAACATGGGTGTTAGAATCAAGCAGACATGGGTTATAATCCCAACTCTGCTGGGACACTATGGATAAGGGGGCTAGTCATTCTGAGCCTCAGGTTTCTCATCTGCAAAATGGTGTTGGTGTGCTGGGGCAGTGCTGTCATGATGATTAGAAGTAATATGACCAGAGTGTGTGACACATAGTAGGTGCAACAAATGAAAGCTGTTATTGCTATTATTTTCCCAAAAAAGAGACAATTAGAGCATTCCTGAAAGGGTAACTGGTAACATTAGGATGATAGGGAACTTTTTTATCTGGGTCTATTTAACTTCGTTTTCTTCAATTCTACCTTTTCCTCCAAACTCATTCAAAGAGCAGGACTGAGTTGCAGCAGGTGACACACCTTGTTAGTGACAGCCAGAAATTCTCTCCATTAGGTTGCTTTCTCTCCATTAAATGAAAAATACGACATGGTCTTCGAAAGTGCACATATCCATTCAGTAAACATGTGTTGAATAATTAGAATATACAACAACCTAAATCATGTTTTAAATGAGTTGCAGAGATAAGTTTGCCAGTCTGTGTCTTGATAAGAAACAGATATGGGAACAATAGTGGAAGATTGAAGACATAAGATGGACATAGGTTCAGATGACAATGGCAACAGCAACACCAATGTCAACAGTATTTGCTGTTCGTGTAAGCCCTGTGCAATGGAAAAGCTTTCCATGAATTGCCATTTAATGTTCAAAGTATCCTTTTGAAGTAGGTCTTCCTATTAATCATCCTCATTTTCCAGAAGAAGAAACTGAGGTGTAGAGAAGCTATTTTCCCATGCTCACACAGCTAGTAAGTGGTAGCCCTGGGATTCAATCATGGGTAGCCCTATTCCAGAGTTCAAACTATAACTGTTACTCAAAAACAGCTTCAGATGAGTAATTGGGGTTGAAAGACAGCATTTGAAAAAGGGGAAGGACTTGAGCAGGAACGATGGGAGAGGTCCGTCCAAGCAAAGGCAATGACAGGGCACACAAGTAGCACGGGGCTTGGGAAACAGAATGAAGCTCAACTTGATTTGGCTAGAACCTTGACTGAACCTGCGAATTAAAGGGAGACAAGCCTTAGATAGAGGCTGGGACATACTAGCGACTGTTTTGCTCCAAGTTTGGAGAGGGGGGAAGTAAGACAGATTAGTGACTCACCCAGTGGACTATTGGTAGACTGAGATTGAGCTTCTTTCTAAGCTCCTCCTCTAACCTCTTGGGCCCACCCTCTGTGACAACAGTGCACCTGTTCTACCCCCCACCCATCGCCCCCTGCTTGGGTAGGACTCTCCATTCCACTCCCAGCAGCTATTGTGCCTCCTTAAGCCACTAGATAATCACAGTGACTGTCATTACCCAGGTGTATAATATCTGTGTTTGTGTGCTTGATGCCATTTCCTGCTAGGTACCTCAGGCTTATTTCACCTATTATCTCCCTTGAACATAGCTAGGGTACAAGTATTCATTTGTCACAGTTGTATGATGTACCTAACTCATATTTAAAACCACCAGGTTCCTAATACATTATCCATAATTTAATTATGCTTTCATTTTTTCCCTATATAGAATTTAGTACTTCTTTTCAGATGAACTATTGGGTCTCTTGATCTCAGATGCTGTATTTCCAGAGAGGGTTTAGGAAGAAACAGAGGATTCTCTCCAGGAAAATGTGGGACCTAGCAAGATGTAGCCATGGGCAGGCTTTTCTGGGTATAGAGACATGAGGACCATTTTTCTTCTAGTGCAGCCCCCATCCATGGCCTGGACTTTCCAAGGCATGTGAAAGAAAAGAAAAAGATAGCAATCAGATTTTATTGGAACCAAAAATGGAGGGAAGGGGGAAGAAGAGAATTGACCAAAAAAAATGTAAATAGGATTTCATGTGTGTCTAAATGCATTAAAGATACAGTGGTGTTTTTATACTTCCAACCATTCTTCCAGGGGTCTCCAATTAGCGCCCCACAAGCTGAATCTAGGCATGCTTTTGTTTCATCTGTGCAGCATTCCCATGACAATGACTGATCAGAACTGAATGGGAGTGGCCCTCTTGAGCTGACACATGGGTGTCCCAGTTCATCACAGCCCTCAGTTGACCTCCATTCTTGTGTTACTGAACTGACACTAATTACCCATGTGAGCTTTGCTAAGTTCCTTCCCTCCCTATAAGCTAGAATCTTCACTTATTAAATTGGGATGAGGTGTTAATTACACCAGAAGCTAAGTTCTAGAAGGGCATGGATTTTTGTCTGCTTTGTTCATTGATGTCTCTGAGAGCACCTTGAACCATGCTGGCCACATAACAAGTACTAAATAAACATTTGGTGAGTGAATAAATGGTCCTAATCATTCCTTTCAGCTCTGTGAAACACTTTCTGAAAATTTGCCTATTGTGATTTTAGAGGGGAAAAAAAAATCTGTCCTTCAATGAAACTATTCAAATCTTGGAATTCCAGAGCAGTCCAGAGAGAGCAAGCAATTTGACTTCCCCCTTGCTCATGGCCAGAACTGCTGGCTGAGATGCAGGAAATGTTTTTCATTTGTGTATCCTGAGAAGCCTTTATCCTCCTGTCACTGCATTCATTTTAATACTCCCATGGGGCTTTTGGAACTTTTGACACTTGGGCTCTTGTGCTTTTGAATGGTCTGTGAAACTGCTCACTATCAGAGCCTGGCTCTGGGCCTCATGTAGCAGGAGATTAAAGTTGTAAAGCAAAGAGTCATTGAGCTCGCCGAAACCGGTTTGGCTCAGTGGATAGAGCGTCGGCCTGCGGACTGAAAGGTCCCAGGTTCGATTCCGGTCAAGGGCATGTACCTGGGTTGCAGGCACATCCCCAGTAGGAGATGTGCAAGAGGCAGCTGATCGATGTTTCTCTCTCATCGATGTTTCTAACTCTCTATCTCTCTCCCTTCTTCTCTGTAAAAAATCAATAAAATATATATTTAAAAAAAAAAAAAGAGTCATTGAGCTGGAGTCCCCCAGGGCTGTCCATGCATGGATCACACCTGCCATAATGGCAGACTCCCCTTCCCTGTGCCAATCCCTCTGCATTGGTGTCGCTTAAAATGTCTAGGGTAACACATCAAGGGGAATGTACTTGGGTGAATCCCTTTGTGAGCTCCTCCTGGTATGAGGAGGAAGAATCACTGGCAAGGCCTCCACCTTCAATGGCCACTGTTACCCCCTATGTGCCCAGGGCCTTATACACCAGCAGGTACCATACCACAGGGCCATGCAGGCAAGGCAGACTTTGGGTTTAGTGTTCATAGCTGTTGGTTGGCACTCTTTCTGGTTGACCCATGGACCTTTCTTCCTGTACCTCAAAACTGACTTCCCTGGACACCATCCTAGTTCAGTGACTTTCAAATGTTAATGCCCATCTATCCTGGGGAAAGAAGAGTACTTGTGAAACATATATATTCCTCTTTTCAGCTGCAGCATTTCCAAGCCTGCACATCTGGGGCAGGGCCTGGAAACCTGCATTCTGACAGACATCCCAGGTGATTCTGACTCTGTGATCCCAGCAGAAACTCCCATACCCAGTCCCAGGACTAAAAGCATCTATCGCCGATTACTTGCATCATTATTTTCCACAAATCCTTGTGACACAGATCCTTGCAGCAATGAATTTATATCCTAAATGAGGCTTATGTTTTCTATAGATGAAATACTTTATAATTCCAGGCTGCTTTTATGAATACAGGGTGTCCCTAAAAATATATACACACTTTGAATAATTATTAATTCCATTGGGTTAAATCTGAAAGGAAACATTAATTGAGCTATTAGCTATAAAGGGCGTATACATTGTGGGGGGACACCCTGTATTTACTCTCAGCATCCCTTCTTTGTCCTGCACCACTCAAGCCATGTCAAAGTAAGGAAGAGGAGATTTGCTTGGCTATCTCTGAAAAGGAAGGAGGGAGAGATGGGGTGGGGGGACAGGTTTCTCCTCACCTGTTAATGTTGAGGCTTTTGGTTGCTATGGAATTTGTGTGTGAATGCAAAGGTCAGACTGTTCTTCTGTTGTAGGTTTGAGCTCTGCTCATTGGCCACCCTGTTCCCATGGTGAATCAGTTAGTTGCAGGGCCCTCTGCGAGTCCATTAGCTGGGAGCTTATAGTATAGCATTCCCGGAGATCTCAAAATTGCCATCACTACCCCGCTTGAGACTTCTCACTGACAGTAATTATCTTCACTAGGTGGAGATAATTATCATACATTCTGATACAATTTAAAATCAAGAATAACAGAGGGTTATGAAATTTGAAGTCTAATTTCCATTTTTCCTCTAAGACCTTTCAAATCTCTCTCATTCTCCTTACTAAGGTCACCTGAACCCAGGAAAGTACTGACCCCATGGAAAAGCCAATGAGGCATGGAAGCGGTGGGAATAAAGAGCTGAAGAGGCTCACTTTTAGCTCACTGAACGCAATGAAGCCTTGGATCTAGACTGCTCTGATCTGGGCATTGAGGCCAGAATTATTATTTCAGTCACTTTTAGAGAAGATCCTTTTCTCCTCTTGGGTATGTTTTCTCATCTGTAATATGAGATGGATAACCAAAATCATCCTAGTGATCCCACCCATCCTAATGATCCACTAAAGGTCTCTGGACCTATAGTTCCACGTTTTTCAAATGCTCCCTACCTTTTGGATTTACCGTGGACTCTTCCCTCTCCTCACCTTCATGTATCCAATCCATCAGCAAGTGCTGTTCATTCTAGTTTCAAAGTAGACCACAAATCCACATACACAACTATAATTTCCATCACTGTAATTTCCCCTGGACGCCCAGGAAAGCATCTTGCTTGGCCCCTCTGCTTCCACTCTTAGCTATTCTCTGCTCTAATTCATTTTCATCATAGCTCCTCAGAGTGGTATTTTAGCATGTAAATCAATTCTTCGCTTGCTTAAAGCTCTCCAATATCTTTTCATTGTATTCAGAGTAAAACTCCAAATCTGAACTATGGCCATGAGGCCCTACATGATCTGGCCTCTACCTACTTTTATAATGCTATCTCAAACCCCAATTCTTTTCATTCACTACAAGTCATGCACACTGGTTACCCTTAGTGGAAAGCACTAAGCTCTTTTCCACCTGAGGGCCTTTACACATGGTTATTATGTCTCTCAGTTCTAATAAGCCTAGCTCCCTCTTATCTATCAGCTCCTCTGATAAACCTTCTCAAAACATCTTAAGTAAGTCCCCTTTAATACTACTTTCCTTATTATCTATTGCTATAGGAGGTTAATTTTATTCATAGTACATCACAATTTATACATTCCCAATTGCTTGTTCAATGTCTGTTCATACCACTATAGTGCTAGTTCCTTGAAGCAAAGACTCCCACCCTTATGCTCCATCATCAATGTATGTTCATATCCTCAGCACCTGGTACCATGCCCTCCATGCCATAGATGATCAGTAACATCTGTAGAATAAACGGATGACACAAGCCACAAATAGGAGAAAATGTATAGAAGGGAAGTTGAGGGAACTGAAGATAAATTTTGATGGTGATGATTATTTGTCTCTCATATATCCCTTCTCAAAATGTTCCTCTCTATAAAAAAGGAATCTGATATATGTATTAAAAATAGATCTCTGGGCCTACAAGTCAATTCATGGATGGCATTTTAATCTGTGATCACAACTAGGGTGAATTTTAACTTTGAATGTTAAAATAGGTTACACAGAACACAATTTTTATATAAACATTTAAAAGGAGGAGGGAAGAGTCTTTAAAGCACTTCAGTGGCATCTGTTGGCATGGTCCTTCATTGTGCTAATTACAGGTTATTTTATCTATTCATGGCGCTAAAGTCAGAAAACACTGACTTTAGATACTTTAGATCAGCGGTTCTCAACCTGTGGGTCGCGACCCCTTTGGGAGTCGAACAACCCTTTCACAGGGGTCGCCTAAGACCATTGGAAAACACATATATAATTACATATTGTTTTTGTGATTAATCACTATGCTTTAATTATGTTCAATTTATAATAATGAAAATACATCCTGCATATCAGATATTTACATTATGATTCATAACAGTAGCAAAACTGCAGTTATGAAGTAGCAACGAAAATAATTTTATGGTTGGGGGTCACCACAACATGAGGAACTGTATTAAAGGGTCGTGGTATTAGGAAGGTTGAGAACCAGTGCTTTAGACAATGCTGCTGATTGATTCTCCAAACTCCATTCCCACCCCTGCTACTCTAGAGGCTAGAACACCCAACTTCTTGCCTCCTAACCTCCCTTGCCATTAAAAGTGATCATGGGCCACTGTTCTAACTAATGAGATAGGGGAAGATGTCTGCTTGGGGTGGGGGATATTCTGTTACGCTTTTATTTCCTGATCCAAAGAGATAGAAACCCTTCTTTCCCTTTTTGCTGCTTAAATATGGACACAGAATCTGGGAGCTGCCATCTTGCAAACATGAAGAAAAGAGTCACAGAATAGCTGACCCTGATGCCACTGAGTCAAGCAAGAGCCACTGTCTACCACCACCTTTTTTTATCTGAGAAACAGAACTCTTTCTGTTCACATTACTGTGGTCAGGTTATTCTGTGATGTGCAGACAACCACATTTGGCCACATTTTGTTGGCGTTGGTCAATAGATCTTAATATGAATCGTGAAGAGGTTAAAAAGAGATAGAGTGTCATGCTTTTGAATGCAGATACAATTCTGAAGACACTTAGTTTCCCAAATTCTAAATTCGTGAGGATTTAAGGTCTATTCTTTCAGGAAATAACAAGAAGAATTAATTGAAACTCATTGGAAAGGTTGTTTGATATATACACATTCCTTAAAAATACCTTCCACTATAGCAGCCAAAAATACCTTGCACCATAGCACCATGATATGGTGTTATGCATATCATGAAATTTGTTTAATTCATCAGGAAATGTGTATAAAACATAAGCTTCTGTTGGTGTTTGCAGTTGTTTGCTTGGTCTGTGGCCCAGATTACTGTCAAATTATCCTTTTGTCTGACCCTAGCAAGAGGCCATCTCTCTTTAGCATGTGTTTCCAAGAAACATTGTGATGTATATTCTGACTCTGAGGCGGGGTTTTACAGGCCCCTAAGCTCTGGAAGTGGCCAGGGCAGGCTCCATAAAAATGAGTCCACCTTAGGTAGATAAAACTCCTTATTTTGTTAGGTTTACTCTTGTGTCTGTCAGACTCTTTAATTTTAAATGACAAATCTTTCCTCTCATTTCCTGTGAGGAAGAGCCTCAAATTTCCAGGCATTGCTGGTCTGGAGGGAACCAATGGCTGTTTCTTTTTTGACCTTCGACTTCCCCAGAAGGGAGAAGTCCAGTGGTTTTCAAAGTGGTGTAAGCACACTGTCTTCTAGTGCAGTTTTGTAGAAATCTAATATATAAAATGGGTAAAATAATAAAAAACAGCATCTGTTTTATACGCTTCCTTTGTGCTGGCTGGATACTGTGTTATGGGGTCTATATGTATCAATCTCTTAAATTTCATATCCGTACTTAAGGTAGAAACTCTTATTTCCATTTTACCAGTGAAAAAACAGAGGCATAGAACGTAGTTGTTTTATTAAAGATTGGCAGGAAGGAAGCTGGGTACATTCCTGTACAGTCTCATCTTCACTTATGTCCATTCCTGGGATACCCTAGTGGAACCCTCTGCTGTCCTAGAAACAGAAAGTCCTATTATAGGCAGAGGTCACACACTCAGGTACCCTTTCAGGGGCCAGCTGAGTAACTAAGTAATGAAAACAGGAAGATGGGGACTGCAGTAAAGGGGGGAATGTGTGGATCAGCTAAAGAGGCCACTCAGTTTTGGGTAACCATTGCCAGACTCCGTGAAGATTAAAACATGAAAAACATGCCTGGCAGGGCTGTTGTCCACCAACTGAGAGCTCTGGAGGAATGGTGAGGTGTCTGAGGCCAGCCCACAAAGGTGCCATTAAGAGGTAAGATGCCTACTGAGGAAGGAAATAATGGAGAAAAAACAAACCCATGGGTCTTTTGAGACACAGGCATGTTTTGACGGCTCTACATTATACCAAATACATAAGAACCATTTCTTCTCACTGTTTATCCACTGGCCTGGTCTATTTTTAAGTAAGCCCTTCCCCTGCTTGGTTCTATCTACTCTTCACCATGTGTTTGCCAGTATTGGCCAAGTATCTAGTCTCACACCTCCTCTCCCACACACTCCCCGCAACCTCCGACTGTCTTCTTATTTAAAGAAAAACAAAATTATAATGGTGAATAATGAGATGATCTAAATTATACAGCAGGCAAAGTGACTCCGGTGGGAAGCTCCTTAGAAAGGTTTTATTCCATTGCTACTTAGGAATATTGGTCCTCATCAACACTCAAATGCAAAATAATTGTATCTGTGGTACAGATGTCACCAACTCATGCTCATGAGGCCTTGATATGTATACAGTTATGCCCCCAGAAAGAGAGTGTGTGCAAATCTACTCATGGTCACTAAATTCTTAGCCATGCTTCCCTGCGTACTGTAGGAACTTGGTAATCTTTAAGGGGCTGCCTTCTGGAGGAAGAGTTCATGGACATTATGCCACTGTAAAAGGAAATATGGTCAGTGCTTATTTATCAGTAAGTTGGAAGAGATTTGTGGCACAAACACTTTAGAATGGAAAGAACATTACACACAAAGACAGGAGGTGAATAAATGTGGGAATTGATCTAGATTGGTGTTTTTCAAATTTCTCTCCCCTTCTTCCTTTTTCTTAGCTTCAGAATCCTTTCACAAAAGAAATATGATTCACCAGTCCAATATATAAAATAGGCAAAAATGGAGCTACTCTGATTCCTTGTGTTGGGCTGGAACCTCACTGATATGCTCACCCTAATACTCTTGATATAAATTAAGAGGCAGCCCTGAGGACCCTCATTTTTGAACCACCAGAAACAATTTTACATCTCCACCAGAACTAAATTATTTCCAAGGACTTTCTCAGAACCAAGAAAAAGAGCTTTTCTCTTAAAGATGAAGGTACAAAGGTCCAGGTGACTTGCTCAGGGTTACAAAGAGCATGCTAGTGCCCACTCATACATAGCCCGTTGCTCCTTTACCATTCAGAAGAAGGACGGGTGGCGGTCTGAATCTCAACTCACCTAATTGCTAGGTGTTTAACCTTGTCAAAATATTCAGCATTTCTGTGGTCCCTTAATCACAAAAGGAGAAATCATGAGAGCCCCACCTTATGCTTCAGTGAGGATTCAATGAGATAAATGCAAACAGAGAACTTAAAACCTTGATTGGCAAATGGTAGGTGCTCAATATTTGTTAGTTTTACCATACTACCTCCTCCATCCTTTCTCTGTACCTTTCAGCTACAGAACATCACATTTGTGATTATGCCTATTAGTCTTGACAGAGCACATCAGCCTAGAAGACAGAACTGGCCCAGACACAGGATGCGTCCAAATAAGCCACAGCATGCAACAGACGGTTGATGGTAAAGCATAATTGAAACACTGAGTACAAATAAGTCTGCAAATAATTCCTAACCCTAATTTTTCAGCATTTTGCTTGTACCAAGAAAAATATAACACTGAGCAAAGAGGCTGAAAAGAGCTGACTGACCTGGGGGAGATGTCACATCCTTGCTGCATGAAGGCTCCCAGGGAAAACCACAAGCTGTTGAATATTCCAAACTCATTGGATTGGTCACTGGTTGTCTGGTCCCGCCCTTCCTCAAACTCTTCACTGTGCCATTCGTAGGGGCTGAAGCGGCTGACCAGGAAAAGGACGACACTCACTCCAATGTAGGCAAACACAATGCACATCCAAATTTCATAAGCCAAAGGATCGAGGAAGGAGAAAACCCCCGGCTTGGACTTCTGTGGCTTTTTTATCATGATGGAGATCCCCAAACTCATAAATGGCTTGGAGAAGTCTATCACTTCTTCCCGGACCAAGGTGATAGTTAAAGGGGCCACAGCCACATCTGCTCTCTGAAAAAAAACAAAAACACACACGCACACAAAAAACAACAACAAAAAACAGAAGAAAGAAAGGAAGGAAGAAAAAGAAAGAAGAAAAATGCAGTTGAGCTCAGCAGCACTCTGTTCTCTTGATTCTTTCTTCACTGTGAATATTCTTTTGGGTCTTAAAGGATGTGAGTTAGAAAGAACCTTAGAAGTCCAACCCCTCCCATTCTCTATAAAATATTTCTGACAGATGGATGATCAGCTCAATGTCTTACAGGAGAGGTTGTCCTATTGTTTGACAGTTCTAATTGTTAGGACGTCTTCCTAACCCTACTAGAAGGAGATGTTGTGATACCTGTTTTGCCTGTCTGGCAGCCGAGCCTCCTTCCTGTTCTAGAAGAACCACTACTGTCCCACTCACAGTCTTTCTGGTTCACGTGTGGCTGATCACACAGTTACATCGTGAAGCACACAACATGGGTTTGACCATATTCCCTGGCCAGAATGACTCATTTAAGGATGGCATAGAACCCACGTCGGTTTAGTGAGCATTAGCTCTGAGAGGCAGAGTGAGAGATGCAGAAGCTAATTCATGATGAAATAAGTTGGATTACCCTGCATTCAGGGGTTATGCTGGGCTCCCTGGTATCATGTGCCAATATATTCTCCTGTTTGTCCCCAAGAACATGAACCAGTTTTTCTGTTTGCCTAGTCTAGTTTGAGTTGTGTTTCTTTTACCTGCAACAAGATAGTCCTGGCTAACAAGGTGGTGAAGACAAGTTTAATTCAATAAACATTAATTTGAAAGCCCTAGGCTGTAAGCTATAAGCAGGCTATGGTCCCTGCATTCAAGGAATTATAAACTAGTGGGAGAGACTCACACACACAGACACACATACCTTTCAGTCTACAAAGTAGGCTGGGTATGTGCTATCCAAGAATTACAAAATGCTGCAGGAGACCAGGGAGGGGTTAATTCTGGCTGGGGAGATCAGGGGCTTTATTGCCAAGGAGGTGACATATAAATTTGGCACTGAAGACATGACATATAAATTTGGCACTGAAGGAGGAATAGAATTTTGACAGAGTATGATTCTGGCGCAGAACACATTTGAGGAGGAGGGAATTATGTGAGTAAAGGCCTGGCAAAGAGAAGGAAAAGTCTCACCGCTACTTTATTTTTTCCAGGGAGACTGCTAAGAAATACACAAATAATTCACTTTTTAAAATGTAATTCCAGCATGTAGATAAACATAGAAGGTTGCAAGCAATGCTTCTCCTGAGGCATCTTGAGCATGGAACCACCAGCCTTGCTCTCCTGCCTTTCCTACCTCTCCCTAATAGCAGCAGCCTTGGCACCTGGGCAATAAAATCCACTGCTCTGTTGGCCTGAGATGACGAGACCCTGGAAACCCAAAAGGTTCTGTGGACAGATGCACAGCATTCACTTTTGAAAGTCTGTTTGAGATGTAGGGGTTTCTCTATTGATGCTGTGCAGCAGTCCGGACGTGAAGCCGGTGACAGGTGCCGAGAGATGAGGGCCTCCCTCAGCCGCTGGCTGGTGTGGTGTAGAGATTTCCTCTGGTTACTCTCATTGGCTTGGACTAGTGAGAAGACGCGTTAAGTGAAATAAAAAGCCTGGCTTCAGAATGACTTAGGTCCTCACTTATAGAAAGAAACTTCCCGTAAAGCACTGTGGAGTCAGGCATGAATTTTATAGTAATTCTGGTTTCTTATTCTAAACACCCACTATTAATTTTTACAAACACATCTAAGCCTGTACAAGGGAGAAGATATCTATTCTTTTCTCTATAACCTGTGATAAACGGAAAAGGGATGGGAGAGAAAAGTAATGGAAATGAAAGACTGAGCACAAGTTACCCAAAAGGGAGGTGGAAGATGACGAGCTTTGAAAGTGGTAACAGGAACTGAATGGATTTGTTGGATGCCCCCTGGTGTGAGTTAATAGAATGGACTGTGGACTGGAATGATCTGGAATCACATCATCTTAGTTCACTGATCATTTCCAAGATTTGTTTGATGGAACATTATTTCTGGGAAGATGCTAATAAGTATAAAATGAAAATAATGAAAATAAGTATAAAATGAAAATTTTGGGGAAGCACAAATTTAAACACATTACTTTGGAGCAGGTCTTCCTGAATATTAAAAAAAATTACTATGCACCTAGAATTTCCCAGAGGAAGAAGTAGAGTATTTCTAAAATTAATTGCCTGTGGATCCCTGGGCATCAATAGGGATCTATGTGTGTAGGACACACACATAACAGAAGATGCTAAATTCACCGACCTCATTTTACAGATAAGAAACTCAGGTGCAGAGAGGGGGGGTGGTGGTTTGTGTAAAGCAGCAGTACTGTAGTTTCTTTCCCATTGATTGAGAGGTTGGGGAGTTACTGGAGTTGCATTGGACTGGTCAAAGGCAGAGCTGGGCCAGGATATCGACCTGGTGGCTCTGTTCTGCGACTCACTGACACATAGCCTTAAGTAAGACAGTTGTCTTTCAGATACCAACTTCCTCATTGAAAAAAGAGAGACACAACATAATTTTTGTTTTACCTATTTGACAGGGTTGTTTTTTTGTCTGTGTGAGGGTCCAATGAACTCTAATATATAAGGGTACTGGGAAATGTGAGCATTTTGCAGGTGCTTAAAATTATTTACTTAATCTGACATTTTAGGATAGTGGCTCTGAAACTTCAGCATGCCTCAGAACCACCTGGAGGGCTTTTAAAAATACAGGTGGCAGAGTTTCTGGGTTCAGTGGGTCTGGGTGAGACCTGAGAATTTGCATGCTGATGCTGCTGGTCCAGCCCTTGGGCTTTGGGAACCACTGACCTAGGATATCCCAAAACAAAATATGTGGTGTCCAAACAATCCTGGGGGAACAGTAGACAGTTTTGATGCAGTAAATAGAAGTAAAAAGGGAAGAAAAACAGGGATGGAGAACTACTGTGAGCCAGGCACTGCGGAGGTAAATACTCCCCTTTCCAACCCTGTGTTTCAAAGGAGTTCAGTGGCTTACAGGAGTTATGTAGTCAGTAATTTGGCAAAGTCGGAACTCAAAGTCCAGGTGTCTATCTGCAGAGTTCACTCCCTTTCTGCTTCTCTCAAAGGACAGGCAAGAAAGTCGTCTCTGAATCAGGCACAGAGCCATGCCCACGTAAGAAGAGGAAGCTTCGTTTGCCACTGTGGCACCTGAGAATGCAGAGGCTCTGACGGTTCTTACCTCCTTACAGCCCAGAGCTTCGGTGGTGTGATTTCTATTGAGGCAGTATATCTCGGCATGGAGTACAAAGGCCAGGCTGGCTGCATGTTCCAACTTGGCTTTTACTAGTTATATGTCCTTTGCCAAATTACCCAACCTCCCTGGCCCTCCATGTCCTTATCTATAAAACATGGACAATAATCATATCCACCTTCTGGGGTTGTTATGACAAGTACATGAAATAATGTGGGTACATTATTTAGCTTCATGCTGAAATGTTATTACTACATTCTTTGATAAGAACCAGAGAGAGCAAAAGGAAGATGAGACCCTGATTAACTTAGGTATTTAAAAATATACATTTGGAGACTTGCAATTTATCTTTTTCTGACCTCACTGGTTCTTTGTGGCTGGGAGATACTGCCCCGAATTCTTCTATTCTTTTTCAGGGAACAGAACAGAAAAGTCCAATGAAAAGGGAGAGAATGCAATTGGGCCCATCACAGAGTCTTCAGAATACAGTTTGTACTGGGCAGAGGGCAGGCCAAGTAGAGGGGAGGGCTGGGGGAAGGCTGGCAGCTGAGGCACCCAGAGGTAATTCTGCTCTGTACTGATGAGCCAGTGACTCATCACTAATTGCTTGGCTACGCTGGGGTCTTGCCCTCAGGATGATCACACCATTGTTCTGCCCTATCACAGGCCTTTTATTAAGGGAAGATGGGGTGAAGATGAAGATGAATGTTGGTGAAGGTGAAAAGTTCACAGTAGTTGCCATGGGGATGACCTTATAAGGTTGGTGGAGGTTCCCATGGAAACCAGCATCTAGATGCAGCATTAACCATCCAGGTCTCTATCTTTGATCAATAGAGCTTCCCAAATTGAGAGGCCATGGAGAGGGAGGAGAAAGGGTTGAAATACCCCTCAATTCATTAACTATCTCTCCAGGCCATCTCAAAAGCCGCCTTCCTGGTGAAGATTTTCCTTAGTCTATTTCTTTGTTCTTTGAATTCCCTTTGTATGGCTCTCATGACCATTATGACTCCTATTGCCTTGATATGAGACGAGATTTTAAAAGCTCCTAAATGATTTTAAAAGCTTTATCCTGAGCAGAACTCAATATCAACCTGGGACTCAGCATATGCTTCAGCTCAGAGACCCAGTCTACATTCTTCCATTTCTGTGTGTGGCGGCTGGATTCTTCTTACATCGATGTTTGGTGTTCTACTCAAGTACCTTGATGGTCTCCCAGTGCCCACTGAATCAACCCACACTCTTCCTCTTGTCGTTTCTTTCTCACTCTATCCCTGACTACTCCTCACCCAAGCCCTTTACAAAAATCACCAATGTTTTCTCACTCTTCTCTCATACCTTACTTATTTCTATCACCATTTTATTGTTTATACTTTAGAAGTTCCTGGGCTGCTTTTCTCTCTGAATATAGCCTCTTTTCAAGTTCTGTATCCTTCTTGAGAGCCTCTTGCCTGAACTTTGATACTGTACCATCTTTTATTATTCTCTCATTGTCTTTTCTACCCTATAAAATGTTAACATCCTTGGGGGACAGGGATCAGATCTTTTACTTCTCAATGATTCCCTAAATATTTAAAAACAATTCACATTCAGTAGCTTCTTAAAACTGCTTAAATTTGTGGAAGATTTTGTAGAAATTGTTCATGCATTATTTTAAGTATAATTCTATAAAATAAAGAGGTAATATGCAAATTGACTGCCACGCCCTTGCACAAAGATGGCTTCCCCCATATGGACACAAGATGGCCGGCAGGGCAGGGCAGTTGTGAGTGATCAGGCCAGCAGGGGAGAGCAGTTAGGGGTGACCAGGCCAGTAGGGGAGGACAGTTAGGGGTGACCAGGCCTGCAGGGGAGGGCAGTTGGGGGTGACCAGGCCTGCAGGGGAGGCCAGTTAGGGGCAACCAGGCCAGCAGAGGAGGGCAGTTGGGAGCAATTGGGCCAGCAGGGGAGGGCAGTTGGGGAAGATTGGGCCAACAAGGGAGCAGTTAGGCATTGATCAGGTTGGCAGGGGAGTGGTTAGGGGGTGATCAGGCTGGCAGGCAGAAGCAGTTAGGGGCAATCAGACAGGCAGGCAGGCAAGTGGTTGGGAGCCAGCAGTCCTGGATTGTGAGAAGGATGGGCCTAAATGGGCAGTTGGACATCCCCTGAGGGATCTCAGATTGGAGAGGGTACAGGCTGGTCTGAGGGATACCCCTACCCCCACCCATGCACAAATTTCATGCACTGGGCCTCTAGTGCTATATAATAAAAGGCTAATATGCAAATCGACCGAAATGCAGAATGACTGGTCACTATGACACACACTGACCACCAGGGGGCAGACATTCAATGCAGGAGCTGCCCCTGGTAGTCAGTGCACTCCCACAGGGGGAGCACAACCCAGCCAGAAGCCCTGAGCCAGGCTCAGGCTGATGAGCTTAGTGGTGGTGGCGGGAACCTCTCCCACCTCTGCCGCAGCACTAAGGATGCTTGACTGCTGGCTTAGGCCCACTTAAGCCAGCAGTTTGACATCCTCCGAGGGCTTCCGGACTGCGAGAGGGTGCAGGCTGGGCCGAGCCCTCCCCCCCACCCCCCAAGTGCACGAATTTCGTGCATTGGGCCTCTACTGAAAGATATAAAGATGAAGTAGACCTACCCCACAGATAACCGTTATACAAGTCAGTGTAAGCTATAACAGAAGCAGAAACTAAATTTTACAGGAAAAGGCAAGAATAGTTAAGAAGGAGAGTTTGTATCTGTTATGGGGAGAAAGAAAAGAAACTTTGGAAAAAGTGATATTTGATACAGGCCTTGGAGGAGGGATAGGCTTTTAGAGGTGTGGAATGGGAGAGAACACTCTAGAGAACACAGTAACTCTGATGTGCTTTGGCTGAAATGGAAGGTGTAGGACAAGGGAGTATTGGGGCAAATGATGATAAAGTTGGATCTGGGTTCATCTAACACCAGGGAAGAAAGTTATCTTGAGGGAACCATAAGTGACTTTGAGCCATAAATGACTTTATATTGAAGGAGCCACAAATAAAGTGACAATACATCCTGGTCACAAGATTGAACTGAGTTTGGCTGAGGGAATTTTGACCAGAAACCTGAACAGAGAATGTCTTAAGACACTGGATTTTGGCACCTGACCTTTTAATCAGCAGCAATGCAAAATTATGGAGTCTAATAGTCATCTGTGGGCATGACCAGCCACCCACCAAATTATTTCCTTTCAAACCTTTTGCCTCTGCTCTGAAATTTCCCTCCCTGTGGGGAACTTACTCCGTAGACAAGCTCTCCCACCATGCCATTCCAAGCCTTTGTGTCAGGGTCACGGGCTCCGTATTTTCCATCACTGACGATCTCAAGACGGTAGGAGTAGCCCACATGCTTGGCAATCTCTGCTGCCAGCTCCACACAGTAGCCCTCATAGCGGTCATTGCCCTCGAACTGGTTGGCGTTCTTCTTGAGCATCACATAAGGATCTTCCTGGTGGAGAAATGGGGAGACAGAGAATGTGGGTTATGCAATCACTGATGGTTAGGGAAGACTTCCGAGTGGCAGAGGAGGATGTCACCAACATAGGTTAACTTTGGGTAAGTCTCTCTAGCCCCTAAATCTACTCCTTGCATTTCTTCTCCCCCATCACAAAACTTCTTGAGTTGAGGAAACAAATGGTTAAAATAAGAATGTTTCACCATTGAGATGTGGTGCACAGCTTTTCAAATTATGTTCCAAAAGTTCTTGTATTTTTTGGAGGTACCTCTTGGGGCACTGTGTTTGGGATGTGGACTCTAACTAGACTCAAGATCAATCATTGAAAATCATTTCAGCTTCACTTATATCTCCTGTAGGAGCTGGACCTTGGAAGACTTTCTTTGAAAACGGATTTAACTGGGGGAGGGTGGAATCTGAGTATGTTTTATTTATGGGGAAACTATGACTCAAAGGAGGCTAAGTGACTTATCCATGGGCACAAAGTGAAATCATGGCAGAGCCGGAGTGAAAAAAGTATCTGACTTCCAGGAATTTTTTTTTTTACTCGCTCTTTCTACCTATGGCACAATTTTGGCAAGAATGACCAGTTTGCACTCCTAGGGAAATCCTTTGTACAGGTTTGGCTTGCATTCCAGATAGGACAGCCTTGATAAAGGAGTGAGTACTCACTAGGATTGTAGTGACGATGTACGTTCTATTCTGGACACTTGAATTATCTCCCCCGGCTTGAGCATCAGTGGCTGCAGGGACAAACTTGTCATCTTCATTCCAGTAACCAATCTGTTAATGAGAGCAGGTGGTGATGTAAGTTGAGCCAGGATCCTTAGAACTGGCATACTCTGAACCACCAGCTGATACCAGACAGGAAAGCAAGAAGCTCAGTGTCACACCATGCAACACTGAACACACCAGACTCTAAAGTATCCTATCTAATAAAAGAGAAACATGGTAATTAGCGTACGACCGCTACCCTTCCCATTGGCTAATCAGGGCGATATGCAAATTAACTGCCAGCCAAGATGGCAGCCGGCAGCCAGGCAGCTTGAAACTAACATGAGGCTTGCTTGCTTCAGTGACGGAGGAAAGCAACATTCCCCGCCTGCCTTGCTGGCCTCTGAGCCTGCAGTTTGAAACATTGTAACAAATATAGAAGCTAAACATAACCCCAGAAATCAGCTTTCAGCAGCTGGAATCTCAGAGCTGGAGTTATACATTGTTTCGATTATAGAACCCAAACAAACCAGATACCTTCTTTCAGCAGCAGAGGCCTCAGAGCTGGAGCCAGAGCTCAAGATGGCCCAGAATAAAAAAGAAAAGAAAAAAAGGAGCAGTTGGGAGCTTCAGCCCTCAGCCCCTCACCCAGACTGGCCAGGCACCCCAGTGGGGACCCCCACCCTGAAGGGTGTGTGACCAGCTGTAAACAGCCATCATCCCCTCACCCAGGCTGGCCAGGCACCCCAGTGGGGACCCCCACCCTGAAGGGTGTGTGACCAGCTGTAAACAGCCATCATCCCCTCACCCAGGCTGGCAAGGCACCCCAGTGGGGACCCCCACCCTGATCCAGGACACCCTTCAGGGCAAACCAGCTAGCCCCACCCATGCACCAGGCCTCTATCCTATATAGTAAAAGGGTAATATGCCTCCCAGCACCTGGATCAGTGGAGCCGCGAGGCCTCCCAGCACCGGGATCAGCATGACAGGGGGCAGCACCCAAACCCCCTGATCGCCCTGCGGCTCTGTGTGTGACAGGGGGCGGGGCCACAACCTACCTATCCGCCCTGCTCTGTTTGTGACAGGGGAAGGTACCCCAACCTCCGGATCAGCCCTGCTCGGTGCCTGATACAGGGGAGCTCCCCAACCCCCTGATCGGCCCTGCTCTGTGTGTGACAGTGTGCGGCGCCCCAACCCCCCCATCACGGGCCCTGCTCTGTGTGTGACAGGGTGTAGCTCCCCAACCCCCTGATGGGCCCTGCTCTGTGCGAGACAGGGGGGAGCTCCCGAACCCCCCTGATGGGCCCTGCTCTGTGAATGACAGGGGGCAGCGCCCCAACCACCAGATTGGCCCTGTTCTGTGCATGACAGGGGGTGGCGCTGCAACCTCCCCATCGACCCTGCCTTGAGTGTGACAGGGTGCAGCGCCCCAACCCCCTGATCGACCCTGCTCTGCGTGTGACAGGGTGCTGCGCCCCAACCCCCCCCCCCCACGGGCCCTGCTCTGTGTTTGACAGGGTAGAGCCATAACCTCCCCATCGGCTCTGCCCTGAGAGTGACAGTTGCGGCGCCCCAACCCCCTGATAGGCCCTGCTCTGTGAGTGATAGAGGACGGTGCCCCAACCCCCTGATCCGCCCTGCTCTGTGTGTGACAGGGGGCAGTGCCCCAACTCCCCTATTGGCCCTACTCTGTGTGTGACAGGGGGGAGCTCCCCAAGTCTCCTATTGGCCCTACCCTGTGAGTGCAGCGGGGAGCTCCCCAACCCCCTTATGGGCCCTGTTCTGTGCGTGACAGGGAGTGGCGCCGCAACCTCCCCATCAACCCTGCCTTGAGTGCGACAGGGGGCGGTGCCCCAACCCCCCAATTGGCCCTACCCCGAACGTGACTGAGGGTGGCATTGCAACCTCCCAATCCTCCCTGCTCTGTGCATGACAGGGGGCGGTGCCCCAATTCCCCAATCGGCCCTGCTCTGACCCTGACCAGGGGCTGGACCTAGGGATTAGGCCTGCCCTCTGCCACCCGGGAGCAGGCCTAAACCAGCAGGGCATAATCTCCCATGGGGTCCCAGACTGCGAGAGGGCACAGGCCAGGCTGAGGGAGCCCCCCCCCTTCCCCCCGAGTGCACAAATTTTTGTGCTCCGGGCCTCTAGTCCTATGTAATAAAGAACTAATATGCTAATTAGACTGGACAGCAGAACGACCTTCCGGAACACCCAGTGGGCAGGAGATGGGGCCGCAGGGCTGCAGGACCATGGGGCAACCAGGGCTGCAAGGGCCAAGGCAGCCAGGGTTGTGAAGGCCTACTCTTGCACAAATTTCGTGCATCAGGCCTCTAGTTGGTGGATAAAAGTAAGAGTCTAGATCAGTGGTTGACAAACTACGGCTCGGCAAGCCGCGGCTTGTGAACCACATGTGGCTCTTTGGCCCCTTGAGTGTGGCTCTTCCACAAAACACTGGACCTTCCACAAAATACCGACTTCTGCGCATGGGCCACGAAGTTTCAATTGCACTGTATGGGTGTGCCCGCACGTGGTATTTTGTGGAAGAGCCACACTCAAGGGGCCAAAGAGCTGAGTGTGGCTCGCGAGCCATGGTTTGCCGACTATGGGTCTAGATGCTGTTCAGCTTCTTCCAGCCTTACCTCCATGAACATCCTCACCATGATGGGCTAAGACTGGAAACTGCACTCTTCGAGGGGTGAGAGTTTAAGTGTTTGCACAGCTAAACTGTTTTATATAGTGCAAGCCAGGGCTTAATTCCCTGTAGTTGCTCACAAGGCCAAACCCCTTTGTCCCCTATGCCTATTAACCCTTCTCTACCTGAGCCCATTCTGAATTGTAGTGGAATCATATGATTAAGCATTGCATTCCTTTTACTTTCTTTTTAGGTTAACTCTATTTTTCCATATAGATCCAACCTCTTAGGTGATGGCTATTTTATCCTTTATTTATCTTATTACGAATTATACACTATTATAATACTGAGCATATAGCAGTGCCTAAAAATATCAGCTAACATTATTTTTAAAAAATCAGCAAGTTATTTATACTGACTCATTTTCCAAGGTGTTTGACAAAATGTTTATTAGGTCCCTACTGTGTGCAAGGCTCTGAGATTGTATTGTAGCGCTGAGGGAAATACAAAGAAATCTATGAAATGGTTCTTATTCTGACAGTTCCTTCAGTCTACTTTGGAAGACTTGACACACACATACTTGTGGCTCCAGAAGTAACAAGTGAGTGATTCAGATAGCTAGGGCCTAAGGAGCTCAGAGAAGCAGAAACCTGGTGTGAGAACCTATGCTGGGAAAAAGGCAGTAGGAGGAGGTAAGCCTCAAGGTCATGAGGAATGAATGGCTACAGTGTAGACTTTATTCTGAAGGCAACAAGGAATCATGGAAGGCTTGAGAAGACTGAAATGGCATGGTTAATACACATACACACACATACCATCTCTGTTTCTATCTCTGTCTACATATGTCTTTAGACAGTTGTATTTTGTTTTGTGGTCATTCTGCTGGCTATACTTCAGTTCTCCACATCTCAGAGGCATGTGCCAGTGGTCAACTCAAATGTCACCTTCACCCTGTTGTCATTCCCAGTCCCCTCAGTTGTAAATGATCAATTCTCCCTGCAACATCACTGTCATTAACAATAATAATAATTGCCAACATTGATTATATTATTGCTACAGCAGAAGCTGGGAAGTGACTGAGCTTGGTCTGGAACCATGACAATCTGTTCCCAGAGGCAGCTTTTCAGGACTATGCTGTTCTTGCTAAAAGAGGACTTGGTTCTGCGCTGGAAATTATTAGTTAACTTTTGTCAAATGCTTATTATTTTCAGGCACTCTTCTAAGTGCTTTTAATGTTTTAACTCCTTTCATCCTCACAAAAACCTTTGAAGTGGGTAATTGTCATTCTCATTTTAAATGTGAAAAAACTGAGATGTAGAGAAGTAACTTTTCCAAGACCACAGGAGAGTTGTGGAGCTAGTATCTGAGCCAGGAAGGCTAAGAGTAGGGCCAGGCCCTACCCTGCGCCAATAAGCTTCCAGGCAACACCTGAGTGCCTGATGTAGGTTCCTATTGGCTCTGTGGTCTAGCTGATTGCAGGTCAGTCCCCATTTCTCTACGATGATGCGGGCTCCTTGTGGACAAGGCTGGAGGTCTAGTCATTCTAAAAGCCCCTTCTTAGACTGCATATTCTTTCCCAGAGAAGCAGCACAAGAAATGTTTATTGAATGAATGAGTGTATCCAACATGGAGACTGTTGACCAGACAGGTACTGAGACACTTCAGAGGCCTGAAGAAGGAGCCCGTCTCTCAGGGCACTAGGTCAATACTGACCCTCAGTGTAGGATGAGGGTGATGTTACCTGTGTAGGGCACTTTTACTCATCATGGAAGGAGACATTGCTCTCTAGGGACACAAGAATCAGAAACTTATATTTCCAGAATATTGAGCTGGAAGAGATGCCTGAGCAATCAGTTCTTTCAACCCCTTCTTTTAACAGAGAGGAAAACAGAGGCTCAAGACCACGGTGCAGTTTTGCCTCCCTCCCTTTGCTTGGCTGGTTGTCGATGGAACCCTAGGGCATCTGTGGACCCTCTCACCATTTTCATGGGAGGAGTGTGGCAGTCCAGGATGAGGAGGAAGCTCAGCAACTAATTTCTCTAAAATCTACAGTGTATTAATTGGTGTTATTTTATAAAGTGGGAGCTTGATGGTTAAGAGATTGATCTTTGGTATCAGACAAATCTGGTTTAAAAGGCAGACTTCCCTAATTGCTATCTGTATGACATTGGGCTAGTTGCTTGACCTCAGTGGGCCTCCTTTCCTGCTTTGTAGAATGGATACAGTAATACCTGTCTCATGGGGCTGCTGTGAGGACTCAGTGCGTGTACAACAATGAGCATAGTGTGTCGTTCGTATTGTTGTCAGGAGACTAAAAAGTAATAGTCTATTCAGTAGGGTAATGCCTGATTGAAGGCTAACAGGCTTCTATATTGCAAGACATTTCGCTTTCAATTTGCTATTGAACATTATCAATCACCACAAGGCGTATATATTGTGGAGCATTTTTCAAACATATTTGACAATGTAACCCTCTTTATATGCAAAATGTCCAAGGATAAGTGGTCCCCAAACCACATAACACTGCTCTAAAATATCAAGTTATTTTAATAAAAGACAGGAGAAAACAAAACAAGTTAAATCTGCACAGATCAGATTTACATGGCTTGGAAAGAGACTTTAATTTTTAAGGATAGTAGTCCTTACCTAGCGGGTATTATGCTAAGTGAAACAAGTCAGTCAGAAAAAGACAAATACCGTATGATTTCACTTATATGTGGAATCTAAAGAACAATATAAATGAACAACAAAACAGAAACAGACTCATAGATACAGAGAGCAGAGTGAAGATTGCCAGAGGGGAGAGGGTGAGGTGACTGAGTGAAAAAGGTGAAGGGATTAAAAAGTACAGATTGGTAGTTATGAAATAGTCACAGGGATATAAAATATAGCATAGGAAATACAGTCAATAATTTGGTGATAACTGTGTATGGTGCCAGGTGAGTACTAGAAATATTAGGGGGGACACTTTGTAATGTATATGATATTTAACCACTATGCTGTGAACCTGAAACTAATAAAAATAATATTGAATGTAAACTATAATGTAAACTATAAATAAATAGTTTTAATTTTAAAAAAAGGACAGTGGTCTTTTAAAGCTGGTATCACAGCACTAGTGTTAAATTGGAATCTATAAAAAATTATTGTATAGCTTGGCCTATATACAGATCCTTTGATATCAAAAGCTAGAGGAATAGTTAAATGTTATGAGCAAGCTTATTTTATTCCTAACCTTCTTATAGGGAAATAAAACAATATCACCAGTCAGAAGAGCAGTGTGCTGCCAAGACCCAGCTTGTACTTCATGTAATCTAGCAGGGTGAGAAATCTGGTTCCACAGTTTGATTAAAAAAAAAAAAAAGCTGGCAAAGATTTTTGAAGAGACATTGCACTTTGGAGATGAGAGAGCAAATTTCCCTTTCTTAGAGAAATGGGTTAGGTTATTATATAGCTCTTTGATTCTCTACTGAGGATATGCAGGAACTTTGATTCTCTCTGAATATAAATCAGAGCCAGTAGTTTGGTAAAGATTGGGGCCCACTGTTCAGGAGAGGATTTAAATAATTCTGACAGTGAGAGGTCTTCTCCTGGGGCCAGTTATCATTTTTGATCTTCTGTTTTCCATCTACCTCTAAAGATTCTTTGAATGTAGGAAATGAGTCTAGTAGATCAGATTTTTTTTAAGTGAATGAAGTCTAAAAAAGGAGATAATCATAGAACAATTAAATTCAATTGATCTACCTTGCACAGTCATTAAATCAAATTTACACATTTGTATCTCTTGGCTGCCTTTGAAGCCACAGCCCCCGAAGCCCAAAATAAGTCCATTGTAATACATTTTTAAAAAGTAAGTGGCCTATTGTGGCAAAGACAACTAAGTGACCACCAAGATTCTTGTTCGCTTAACATGGCATAGAAGTGTTGGTGTAAGTGGCTACCTAGTCAGCAATTTCATTTCCCAGCCTGCCTTGTGTTGAGGTGGGTCAGGTGATTGGGTTCTAACCAATGGAATACATCAGAAGTGATGCACAGCTCTCCTAGCCTGACTCCACCAAAACTGCAGCACAGTTTCCCCTTTCTCTCTTTCCTGTCTGCTGGCTGGATGTTGATATCCAGAAAAACCCAAGCAGACAGTGGAGCCTCCCTAAGCCTGAGTCTTAACCAGAGCCCTCAGCCCAAAAACTGGTCACCAGGTGAACAAGAATTAAGCTTTTACTGCATCCAACTCCTGAGATTTCAGAGTATATCTTTTACTACACCTAGGGTTATTTTAACTACACACTTAAAGAACTTAAGCTTAATGCATTTACGTGTGACCTTGAGTCCTGCTTGAGGAGTTCTTTCATTGAATTTCCCAGCATTTTTGTTTCTCCTTATTTTCTGGCAGATCTATGAAAATATGGGCCAGTGTATTATGCTCCCTGGTTTCCCAGCAACATTCAATAAACTGCCCACTCATCTAATAAACAACCACTTTTTTGCATGTGCTTACTGTGGATGTAGTAAATAACACACTTATGGTCCCTGCTTTTAGACATTTTAGTCCTGCTTTTAGACATGTGGTCCTTTCTTTTGAATGTTTTAGTATTAAGGAGGTGGAAAAGCGGGGAGGAAAGAGAATACATATCTAGACCAGGGATCTGCACACTTCATCTATAAAGAGCCAGACAATAAATACTGTAAGCTTGGTGGGTCATCCCATCTCTGCTGCACCTCCTCATCTCTGCTGGTGTGATGCAGAAGCAGCCAGCGACAAAATATAAACAAATGAGTGTGGCTGTGTTCCAAAAAGACTTTATTTATGGACATTAATATTTTAATTTCATATAATTTTCACATCATGAAGTAGTCCTCTTTTGATTTAGCTCAACCATTTAAAAATGTAAAACCATTAGCTCACAGACTATACAAAAACAGGCAGTAGGCTGGATTTGGCCTACAGGCTGAAGTTTGCCAACCCTGATCTAGATCAATGAACCAATAAGAACACATCAGAAGAAATAAATACGCTGAAGAAATAAAATGGAATAGTTACTGTGCTGGGTGGGTGGGGGCTCCTTTAAATAGCACGGTCAGGGATGGGCTCTGCAACATGACTTCACTTGAGCTGAGATCTGAAGGACCAGGAGAGACATAGCACATGGAAGTGCAATGATAGGGAATGCCAGGTACAGAAACAGAAAGATGCCATTAGAGCTGTGGAGCACTGAGCTAGAGAAAAAGGATCAAGAGCTGATGTTCACAGGGAAGAAGCATCTAGGGTTCTGAAGGCCATGGTAAGGCATTATATTATATTTTATCGGCAATAGAAAGCTACTGAAAAGTTTGAAACAGGGGAGCAATATAACCTGATACATATTTGAAAATTATTATCCCAGCTCTTGTGGTGAAAAAAAGTAGGATCCTCTTGTAGAGAGGCAGGAACATAGACAGCAGGACTGGTGGCTGGAAAGGAGGCTCTGAATGGGTCCAGGCAGGTGTGGAGGTGGCATAGGCTCTGGGGTCAGCAGCGGTAATGGAGAAAAGTACTAGGATTGAAGTTCTGTCTTAGAGTGATAACAGGATGTGGTATGTCTAATGTTGGGTAGTGAGGATTTAAAGCAAAACATCCAAAGGATAGATGAAATGGAGGGTTGCAAATTCTTTGGAACATTAAATCACTCCTGACATCAGCAGGGCTTCATGTCACTTTAGTCTTCTTTCATTTCCAATTATACACAGGATCAGAACTAGGAATAATAAACTTGGGGCAGAGCAGAAATACTCAAATCAAGTTGAAATGAGTAGTAGATATTTGTAATAAGGTCCCAAACTAGCTCCAGGACCAAGGGTGATGGGCAAGGATAGTGAAATCAACGATGCTGGCCCCTTGATGAAAAGCCTTGGAGAATTTTCTCTACACTTCTCCCTTGGCAGTCATTTATCAGAATTTGTCATCTCGCCTGAATTTACAAGGTATTTTGTTGGGATAGAGATCCCTACACATTAGTACCCCACAGTGAAATGGAATCTCTGAATGGGATTTCCTGAGGATTAGCTTGAGGAGAGCCAGTGCCAATTCTAGCATTTAAAGCTCCTAAGCTTTAGAGCACACACATTTCAGTGGGATGTCAAATTGGACCCAGAACCTAGAAAGCATGTTGGCACGTCATTGGGCAGGATACACCTGAATATCAGGACTGTTTCCATGGCCCCAAATCAAGCAGTAGCGCTTCTTTATTACCTCCATCAGGTATGGTCGTGTCATGTTCACCGAAGCCAGCCCAACTAGGTCACCCTTAAACCTCAGAAATTACTTTGCTAGGAGGCTGATTGAGGAAAAGTCCTAAAGCCACACATGTGGGGAAATTGATTTTCTGAAATTCAGATCCCCTGTAAACAAAGGATGCTTAAGCTCACATTCTAAGGAAGGATTTAGTCATTGGGAAGTAAGTTGAAAAACAGGCTCAGGGTCAGAAAAATAAAGTGCAGCCATTTGCTTGTGGATTTTAAGGTTACTCTGTTTTTTCTGTTTGCTGATTTATCCATTTTATGGGCTTACACAGCTTGACTCATGCAAATTCAAGACTGACCAAAAAAATAAAAATAAAAAAATCCCTGTGGCTTAAAGAATGGAGTTGAAACAAACAGACAGACAGACAGACAACATGGGTTGAATGTCCATTACACTTCAGGTGCTACTTTGGAGACTCCCTCACTACAGACACTGGAGGTAGCAGGCATTGTTTCATTTTAAACCGACAGTAACCCTGTGAGGTAAGGACATTATCTCCCTTTTGGAGATGATGTCACTGAGGTCCAGGGAGGCTAAATAACTTGTTTAAGGTCACATGGCTGGTAAAGAGTAAAGCAGAGATTTAAATCCTGGCCTGGGCACAGGGATGTGTATGAAAGTGAGAAGGAACATGGTGTATTCAAGGAAGTGAAAATTGATCAGCATGATGAGTAGAGGAAGGGAGTGTCAAGGGTCAAGGTCAGAGACATTGGTGGAGTGCAGAGCACATAGGATCTAACACAATTCTGAATGCTTTTTTCAAGGATTTAAATGTTATTCTAGAGATTTGAATATCCACATATGTTATATATTACATATATACACACACACGCACATATTTTTTCATTCCTACTTCTGTATGGAACATGGAGTAAATGTGACCAAGTGTGGATTAGAACAGGATGGTTAACTACATCAGTAACACCATTGTTAAGATCTTACTTCAGACTCCCTCAGGAATAGCAGTCACATTTTGTACATATATATTACTTTATATTTTTAAGGTGCTTGATCATCTCTTGGATCTTCACAAGAACCCCAAGACAAGGCCTAGATTTGTTTCTCCATTTTACAGATAAGAGAATCTGTTCTCAGAGAGAGGAACCGACCTGCCCAGAGTTCCAGCTCGTTCGTGGCATAGCTGAGTCTAGAATTCTCATTTCCTGAGTCTCTCCAAAAGGTGGGCTCACAAAGCCCTCAGCTCTGGCCCAAGCCTCTGAGGCTCAGCCCTCTCTCCTCCCTATGGAAAGGAAGCAAAGGGACTTTTACCTTCCGGATGCCATCATGCTTCATTTCAATCACATGGAGGGTATAGTTGGTTCGGCGTCCTTTCTCATTGAACTGCACGTTTCCTGTCAGGCCTTCAAACCGCACCTGGAAAACAAAGTCAAGTGGCAGCCAATGAACTCAACAAAGTGTTCTTCAACTCTGTTGGCTTTTTTTGCTGAAGTTAAAATTCAGAACCCCAGAATGTTACACAGGATGGGGTCCTGGAGTAGCATCAATACTAAAGAACTCTCTATTCCCTTGCCCATAGCAGGTATCACTACTAGAGCACAGTTCTCTTTCCTACTAAACTGAGATTCATTCTGAAAACATTTTTATTTTCTATCACTGTAGGCTAACAATAGCAATGAATCAAAGTCCATCCCTAACAAGACATCTCTGAGCCATCTCCCATCAAACACCCCCACCAAGAGCACCACTCCTCCTCAGACACATACCCTTCAGATAAAGAAACTGAAGGAGGCCTGCTAAGGAAAGGGGCTGGTGTGCCATCCTTGGAAAGTCAGGAGAAGACCTAGACTAGAAGCCAGCCTTATGGTGCTTTGGGCTGTGCTTGGATATAGTTTCTGAATTCTTTGTGAGGCCAGGGAATAAAATACTTGGGCATCTAAAGACCTGGAATTGGGAGACCTAAAGTTTCCCCCAGCTTTCCTCTGAACAGCTGAGTGACCTTGGGCAACTAACCATTCTAAGCCTCCAGTTTCTAAAATTCCTGTCCCAGGTACCTTAAATGACATAGCAAATGAAAGTGTTATGAAAAGTTAAAAGCACCTGAGATAAGTCTTTATGTTAAGAGAGCAGACCAGGCTTTTAGAAGGTCTCAGTTGGTTAAAACAGAATTTGTACTGGAACCCCAAAGAATGCTGCATGGGATTTCTTCTCCACAAAGGAGTCAGATTAAACCTTCATGGCCTCTTAAGCTCAGATTGAAGGTCCAGTGGTCAACAGGGGCATCCAAGGCATTTTGGGCCAAGTCTGCTGCTCTGGATGTAACCAATAAATCTCACCCAAGTACACCCTCAGACTTAGGATGAGTCTAACTGCATATCATTGGCTCAGGTACCAGAAACTACATTCTCTAATGGTGACCAGCTGTGTGTCCTTAGATCAGTCTGGCCTAAGGCCACAGAGGCGAGTCTCTAGTTGTTACCAATATAAAGTTGGCCTTGTACCCCAGCACTGTTTATTCCCCCCTTCTTCAAAGAGCTTAAAAGGAAGACTTGCGGTGTTTTATCTTTTTTTCTGACAGTGACCAACTCCTCTGGCATCAGAAGGTATAAGAATAGTTGTGTGTGTGTGTGTGTGTGTGTGTGTGTGTGTGTGTGTGTGTGTGAGAGAGAGAGAGAGAGAGAGAGAGAGAGAGAGAGAAGAGAGAGAGAGAATGTGTATGTGCCCTGAGGCTGAGGATGCCCCTCTCATCACCTTGTGGTGTGAATTCACAGTGAGAGGCTGTGACAGGCCCACAGTGCTGAGCAAATTACACAGCAAGCACTTCACACTCCCAGGTGAAATCTGGAGAAATCTCACTCTGGAAAGTCTATTCTGGCTTTGCTTTTCAGAAAGAAAACAAAGCACAGACCCTGCTACAAAGAATAAGAAAAAGGAAGCAATTCCAATCTGTCAGCAACTTTGCCTTCTTCTCACCTTGGCCATCTCCTGCCCATTTTAAGCTTTTCCATTCATTCAGGTTCAAGGGTTGCTAAGTACCAGCTTAAGTGACTCATTTGAAAAAACAGATGGGGATAGATGTGCTGATGACTGGATTTTAGACTGGTTTTCCCAAACAGCAGTGTCATTAATGATCCAAATGGGCACCTACATTTTGGCCCGGTCTCAAGTCTCATACCAATTATCCATGGCAGATTGCATGATGTCTCTATGACTGTTTCCCCATTTGTTTAATTGGACCAGTTAGAGTTCAATGTATTTTAAGGTTATTTTAAGGATTAAATGAGATTTTATGATCAATCCTTGGTCTGCTCTAACCATCCATAGCTCCAAGAGCCCAGCTGTTAGTTAGCTCATCATCCACACCTTTATAGCTATTCTTTCTCAGGAGTTTGCCTTCCCTTTGAAATTGGGTCTTGAGTCCAAAAGGCAGGGACTGTTTTACACTCCTATTGCCCACTTAATCCCAGACCTCAACTAATAAAATGCTGGGCATACCTTTATGTTGATATTCTTGATTGTTGGCCAATAGATTGTGAACACACAAAGAGTGAGAGGAAGAACAGATATTCTTCAGTTAAGGTCCTGGGATGGGCTTCCAGGAGTGACAATGCCCTCTCCCCCACCTCCTGGTCATGCAATTATATATGTATATGCATGTGTACATTTTTATGGGCAAAAGAGTACAAAGCTCTTTTTTTCTTCTTTTTAAAAAAAATCATATCCTCAGAGGATCTATGTCTCCCAGATGCTAAGCCTGATTTGGGGAGCTGGATCTTCTCTGTCAGCCAGAGCCTACATATGCTCATTCTAATGCCTACTCCTTCCTGGAGCACTGAGGGCTCATTAATATTCAGAACGGCTCCCTGGATGTCAGACAGGGGGCAGACAGGCGGCTGATGATCTCCACTCTGCTGCTAGGGAAATTATAGCAGGATGAGGGGTAGGGATGTACAGATATTGCCCAAGACCATGTGCTGTTTGTTGCTGGCTGGGCCACAGCTCTTGCGTCTCCCCTGGGCTTCAGGGCAGAGCAGTATGTGTGCAGAGTGAGGTAGCAAGTCTACGTGGATTGGAGTTTCAGTGTTGCCACTAACTAGCTGTATAATTTTGGGAAGACATTTTTAGCATTTCTGAAGCTCAGCTTCTCCATTTTTAAAGCACAATTAATAAGAGTAGCTACCTCAGAGTAATATATTTAGGATTCAGTGAGGTCAAACATGTAAAGTATGTTCAGAGTCTTGTACCTAATAAGCCCTTAACACATCATAACTGGTATTACCATTATTTTTAGAATTTGACTCCCTAGTATTCTAGTCCTCCAGGTAGCTGATGCTGGGCCTTCAGGCCTAAGTCACAGACATTCCAGCTCTAACACAAGAGGAACCACAGGCCCCCGCCTAAAGTGTGACTCAAAGGTCAGTGGTCAGGGCAACAGCCTGAGCCCCTAACCCTGGTGCTAAGGACTGAATGTCACTGGGACTCACCCAGCCCATTGTGGGCACACCATTGTTCCCTAGTGGTGTGACTACTTTAATAGATGGGTCTGGAAAGCGAAGTGAAGAGACAGTGGCCATGTCTGTAAGTGAAAAGGTCTCAGAAGTCAGTGTGTACAAGCAAAGGCCCCTTGGTCCACAAGACAGGCCTGGATTGGGGAGAGGAGCCCTGGATGGGGTCTGGTCCAACCTTTGCTAAGCTGTTGTGAGACTCCGAGTCACTGTCCACTCTGGACTGGCTGCCTCAGCTACAGAGTGAGGGAGAATGGGCATCATTACATCATTACTCTCTAAGACCTCTTTCAGCAATATATTCTGTGATTGTGGGTACTGAACAAGGATCTTGAAAAGGAATAAGTTTGAACAGTTGATCTTAGGGTCAGAATTTTGGGTTTTGTTTTCATTTTTGTTTTTGTGACTAGTTCCTCCCCACCCCCAGGAGGGACGGAAGGGAATTTCTTGCAGGCAGGTCTTGCCTTCTGATATCATCCCCAGTGTGTGGCTCAGGCATGGGCATGCTGTCGGGGAGCAGTGATTGGCTGCTTGAGAGGCAGGCACCTGTATTGACTCCAAGACAAATACAAGCAATCATTATTCTTTTGACTAAGGTAACTGCCTCCTCGAAAATCCTACTGAAGGCAGAAGCAGAAGAATGAGTATACATTACAACCAGAAAGATGTGGGTTAGACCACAGGAAAAATAATTAGATGCTTGGAATTCTTAGAGGCAGTTGAGACACAGGAACCCTCTCTCCCACCTCCTCATTGTCATGACTAAATAAAGGGAAGTCTGTAGGAGATTTGAATGATCTCAAGGTCACACAGAGGGTATATCAAAGTCACACAGAGAGCCAGGGACCCCGCTGAACTTGAAACCAGCTCTCCTGCTTCCTAGTTCAGAGCCCTTCTTGCCACCCAGGTTGCTTCGTAGGCTGCATCACTGCCTCATGGTGGTATCAGAATATCCGCCCAGGGACGTCATTAAGATGGGGGAGGCAAGGGAGTTAAAAGGGTTGTGCAGCTGAGGGCAAGTTCCTAGGTTCTTCTAAGTCAGGAATGTTAAATACAGAGCCCACGTGTATAATTTTTTTGTCTTGCTTCTTCAGAAGACATATTCCTCATTGGAGATTTATACTTGTCCCTATTGAATCTGGATTCAGCCTCAAAATCCTTTGCAATTGATTGGAGCGGGCATGACCATTTTCTGTCCCTGCTCTTTAATGGTTCTTAAGTGCAAACAAAATTGATGACTGCAATGCTGAGAAGCAAGGGAAATGAATCGCAAGTACTGAGACTCACTGTCAGAGCGCCTTCATGAAATGTGCACAGAGAGCAAAGGTCACGAAGAAATCCTAAAAGCCGGGGCACTACGGGAGAGTCTCTAGGAGACCACTGAAGTGGTTCAGTCTCATCCCTGTGTATTTCAAGTCCCCTTTCCAAATACAGAATCGTTGCCATCCCTTTTTAGCATAGTCCCTAAGCAGACAATACAGCTTTTACACTACCAGGAATGATTATTGTTTTTAATTTCTACATGAGCTTCCATGTAATGCCAAGAGCCACACACACAGTGCAGTGGTGCTCCAAACAGGCATGCTCCACCTTTTAAATAGCACCATTTCAGCTGAGACTGATGTTGAAATGCCCTATGAGGCTCCCAGAAGATGGGCAGACACTGCCAGTCTCACCTGCTGCAGGGCTCTCTGGATGTCGATCCCCTGGCCCCAGGGCACAGCTGGGTTAGCCAGGCAGTCCCCAGCATTTCCCCGGCGGGATATATCGATTCTTTGCCTCCTCAGGCTCTGGAAAGCCTCAGCCATCACCTTCACCCCATCGTAGGTGAGCGCAGAGGTGTACTGGTGGGAGGAATGGAGACAGTTAGGTTACAGAGAGCACTGACAGGGAGGCAGGAGGGGGCTGTGTCTGGGTAGATGCTTCCTGGTGATGAGCATGCCCGAGTGGGCCAGATACAGGGCATGGGAGGGAGGCAGTGGTGAGCCAGGCGGTGCCTGCCCCTTACATGGGGGCTGCTATGAATTGCTAGCCAGTATTGCCCTCCTGAACTGTGTCTTACTGTCTGTGACTTTGGAAGAGAAGCTGGAAGTCTAGATTTTTGTGTGCAGTCTTGCAATTTTATAATGTTAGCTCATTGGGGGGAAAAAAGAATGCATAGATTAAATTCAACACATCTGTATCACCTGATAGAGTCCATGAAAATACAGTTGCTTTTCTCCATGTTAGAGTCACCAATTGGGAACTCAGAGGAGCTTTTTATTCCACCATCCCTTGTGACAGTAAAACAAAAAATAATCCAGGAAGGGTAAGCACTTAGCTATTTCTACATGTGGCTCACCCAGTGGCAGGTTTACAAACTTTTCCTTTGTGCTTATTCATGATAACTCTCATTCCAGCTCTCCCCCCGCCCCCCGCTCCCCCCTTTGCCTAAAGGAGGATAAGATGTTGATGAAACAGAACCAGAATAACAATCCAGGATAATATTTCCTGGCTTTGGGACTCATGTCTGTCATCTTCGTTAATTAGTCCCCAATGCCTAGCATGTTCTCTGGCACATTCAAAGTTCATAACAGAGGGTTGTAGGATGAATACTAGTATATAAGTATTTTTCCAGTTTTTAACTTTCATTCTCTCACATTTGATATAATATGTACATATTACATTTTGCTATTTTTATAGTCTGCTCCAATCTTTTCAAAACTGGGGGATTTACATATTTATTAACTGCTATGTGGTTTGCTTATTTCTTTAAAAACACATTTGTGATTTTGTTTGCTTAGGTTCATATTGAAATACATCTTGTTTTGAATTGCTAAGTTGGTTTGAGCAAAAGTAGGAGGAGACACATCCCAGTTAAATGTCCTGCCACTCCCAAAAAGATATTAGCCTAGTGACAAGAGAAAGTCACAGAGGATTCCCTGATTTGCCCAGATAAACAAATCTGGCCTCAGGATCCTGCTCAGTGCAGTGTTCCACAGAGTCACTGCCATGACATGGAAAAGAAAAATTACCTTCTGCCTGTATTCTAAACCATTATCAAATAGCAAACAAAATAGATTTGGGCTGCAGGATTTAGAACTGCATTGCTGGGAAGTGGGCAGCAGACAGTCCGCATGATAATTGGGAGTTGTCTCTCTGAGGCAGTGAAGTGCTTAATATTAGATTTTCCTGATTTTTGGCTGTGTACATGACTGACCAGAATAAGGGCCGGCTCACTGCACAACTCAAGGAAGCTCAATCAACAAACAAAAAAAATGCGAACAGAATACTCTAGAGCTGTGCAAAATGGTGCCCCTGCCCAGAACAGAGATACCCATTTTTCAGCCTTCACTGTGGCTAGCTGGGGCTAGGTTTCTAAGACATAGCCAGTAGCATGTGGGTGGAAGATCTATGTGTAACTTCTGAAGAGGGCTCTTAAAGGAAACAGTTGTGCTTTTTATTTTCCTGTTCTCCTTCCTGCTGGGTAGACTACTGAGGTAATGGTTGGAGCTTCAGCAGCCATTTGGGCTATAAGGTGGCTCCAAAAGCTGAGGACAGCAGAATAAGAAAATAGAAGATGCCTGAGTGTTTGATGATTTAGATCTGTTATATAAGCCCTGGATTGCTGACTTCTGAATTTTGTTTATATGAGAGCAAAACAAAATGTCTCTTTTGTTAAAACCGTTGTCATTCTGGATTGTCTGATCTTTGGACCCTCAGTCATTATGGGTATATTTTCCTTAGCTTGTTCTTCTTAGAAAGCCTGTCCTTCTTAAATGGCTAACACTGTGCAGAAATCTGAGGCCGGCCATGGGGCCAGTTTGGTCCTTTATTCTCTGCTGACCATCCCTTCACCTTAGGTCTCTTCCAGTCCACCCGGGTGTGGTCTCGAGAGTCGCTGTTCTTCCACTGCTGCATGATCTTGGCTGGGATGGTGTCTGTGTAGTTCACCAACTGGAAACCTGTCACATTTGCTCCACTCTCCTTGAATTTGTTTAAGTCAATGTCCATGAAACCCTGTGCAGGGAGGAGGAGGAAGAAGTCAGAATACGTTGCCTGGATAAATCCATTTAACCATGTTACAGAAACACAGGATTTTCCAAACTGTTCCAAAAGGTGGAACCGACTTAATAGAGAGGCAGTTGTGCCTCCCTTCCTTCTGAACTCGGTTATCCCTTAGTTTGTGCACAAAGTTGGCACAGTGATTAAGAGTGCTTGCTTAGGAGCCAGCGGTACTTGGTTGAAGTAATGCCTCTGCTACTCACAGCTATTAGTGATGCTACATTGTACTAAGTTACCTGATGGTTTCTTGTCTCAGTAATGGAGGGTAGGTTATTGGGGAGAAGAAGCAATGCAATGATGCATGCCAAGTGCATAGTGAAGACAGAAGGATCAATAAATGGTGGCTTGGATTATTATGATGCCATAGATGCAGAAGAGAATAGAAACATAGGAGGTTGTCTCCTCTTCCACTCCCACCCTCCACCCCTTTGAGAGGAGGGGAATCTGAGTCCAAGCTCCCGTGGGCTCCCCAGAGTCACACAAGTCTGTGGAAGAGGCTGGATTCTGATCATCCCTTGCTCTGTGCTCTTTCCTGTACCACAGACTAGAGATTTACTCAGTGAGGCCTAAACAACTGTAACACTTACAAAGGATTCTTTAGTGGGAATGAAACTTTCCTTCTGATTTGGTGAAGTTCATTTTAACTCAGGAAGTCTTCAACTTAAACAGGAAATCTTGCATTTGTGTAATAATATATTCTGTAATGTACAGTACTTTCATATCTCCAGCCTCATTTCCATTTATGAGTTTATAAAGTAGACATTATATGTATATTTGCCAAATATAGAAACTGAGATGCAGTTGGAGAATCGACTTGCATAAAGGCAATTCACTGAGTTAGCTCTTTGTTCAGTCACTCACTCCTTGTGCAACAAACATTTTTGAGAACCTATGAAGCACTATTCTAATAGTGAATAAAAAGAGTTCCTTCTCTTATGAAGCTTACATTCTACTGAGCAAGACAAGTAAATATGTGGCATAGCGTAAACAGTATTGTCTAGGAGACTATACTAGGTAGTAGCAATGAGTCCTATGGCAAAAGATAAAGTTGGACAAGAGGATGGGGAGAGGAGGGTGATGCCATGCTTTGGCAGGTAAGATCAGGAAGAGTCTCCCTGAAGAGGTGGTGTTGGCATGGGAACACAAGTGAATAGAAACCTTGTAGTGAGCTACGGGGACATCTGGGGAAGGACATTCTGAGCAAAGGCTCAGAGGTGGGAGGATGCTTGGCATGTTCCAGAAACAGAGGAAGAGAGGGATAGAAATGCAGTCAAAGTGGCAGCCCAAGGCTGCTCACATAGAGCTTTGTGATTTGGGTTTCTTTTTAGGTCTTGTTGGTGGCCCACTGCAGGAATTTAAGCTGGGATCATAAGGCCAATGCCCTGTGGGCTCCAAGGCTTGGGAAAACTGTCAAATCCTAAGGGTGAAACTGGAAAATGATCAGGGGAAGCAACTGATGGATTGAGGGTGGGCAGAGCCCTGGATTGGTAGCCAGGAGCCCTGAGCACTAGCCCCAGCTCTGCCTGTCCAAGTCTCTTAATGTCTCCCTGACTTGAACTATTTTCATTTTTCTCCCTAAATATATTTTTCTTGATTTCAGAGAGAGGAAGGGAAAGGGAAAGAGGGATACAAGCATCAGTGATGAGAGGGAATCATCGATCAGCTGCCTCCTACAAGCCCCCTACTGTGGATTGGGCCCACAACCCAAGCATGTACCCAAACCAGGAATCGAACTGTGACCTCCTGGTTCATGAGTCAGTGTTCAACCACTGAGCCACACTGGCCAGGCTGATCTAGTTTCTTTATTTAAAAGATCTAGCCATAAACAACTTCATGACTCAAAGACACTCCCCTGACACTCTGCCTCTAAAGTTATCTGATTCTTTATTATTTGTATTTTAGAAACAAACCAAGCTGAGTCCCACTCAGATCCCTTGTCCTAGTTATTCTGGAAGTGTGTCTTTCTTGGATGGTTCCTTTCCACCTTTTGGATGCCAGATAAAATGCCATCTCTTCAGAGAGGTCTTTCCTGACCGTGCATGCAAAGATCCAATTCTCACCCTGTGGTCAATGCTGTTGGTGTCCCGCTCATTTCCGCTCTCCTTCACACACTGATATTCTACTTTTTAGACTAACTGCAGCTATCTACTACTTCACCTGTATGTAAGGTAAGCCAGATGTGTCAGGGTCTTAATATGCCCAGAGCAGCTATCAACTGATGATAGATGGAGAGTTAGCAGATCAGTACTCCAGAAGCAGATCAGTACTCTCCCCCTGGGGTGGAGTAACGCTGCAGTGTGCTCTACACCATGCCTGCAGATCCCCTAATGAATTGAGTTCCTGTACCCCGCAGGGGTAAGTGCCTTGATTATGAGCCTTTAATGGTCACCTCTTCCCTACTTCACTTCCTTAATTCCCTGCTTTTGTTTCTAGTATTGGCATCCACAAAAAGTACTTGTACTTAAATCCTTGTCTTAAGACTCGCTTTTGATAAACTTGATCAAGCTACAACCAACACTCAGTCTATCAGGTTTGTTCCTGTTAGGGTTTCTGCAGAGTATTTACACCATTTGAGGTTATCTCCTTCACTATTTGTTCCCTTGTCTTCTCTCCTTCCATTGGAATGTCAATTCCATGAGGGCAGGGACCTTTTCTGTTTTGTTCACTAATGCTTCCCAGAATCTAGCACCTAGAACAGTGCCTGGCACAGTGTAGATGCTTAATATATACTTGTTGAGTAAATGAATAAAAGCCAGAGACTTTCCTCAAGCAAGAATGCTGATTAGCCAGGGGAAATATGATTAGCAGGCAGCAAATGCCAGTGGATAATTTTCATTGGTTGGAAAGAGAAGCTCAGGTTGGAAACATCTTTTGAGATTAATTTTGCCCATAGTCACAGTTTCCAGACTTTCACAGAGGTCTACTGATTTGCACATGGTTTTTGCAAGCTGTTACCATATATGAAATCAGAATTAGGTTCTTGTACCCAATATGCATTTGAAGACATTATACTATCTAAGAACACAGCTATCCCACCACTGGTTAAAAGCTAATCCATAGTTGAGAGATTTCCCATAATTTTTAGAGACTTTAAAAGGAGCATTTTGTTCATAAAATAACTATTGAGAGAATGATCTCCTGCAGTCAAATTCTGTCATTTGAAAATCTGTAACAATCTCCTGGGCAGTTGGTACTGACTGCCCCATCTTGAACATAATGGAGTCCAAGGGAAATGGCAGAGTTCATTCAAACACTAGAGGCCCGGTGCACGAAATTTGTGCATGTGTAGGGTCCCTAGGCCTGGCTGGTGATCAGGGCTGATCTGTGGGGCGTCCAGTGGGGTGATTGGGGGGCCCCCGCTGGCACCTGACTTGGCCGGCCTGGCACTGCCCACTGGCCAGTCCCGCCTCCCCACTGCTTCTGGTCGCCTCCCTCTACAGCATGATGTGAGCAATTGAGGGGCCCCTACTGGCACCCACCTTGGCTGTCCTGGAGCCTGTAGGCTGGGGGAAGCTCCTGTGTTTAGTGTCTTCCCCCTGGTGGTCAGTGCATATCATAGCTTCCCGTCGTTCCACCGTTTGGTCAATTTGCATATTAGGCTTTTATTATATAGGATAAATGCCACTTGACTCCATCACCAGATGTCTGACTACAAGGTTACCGGAGCCAAACCTCAACTACATCTAATCAAACTGATGGGATCCCCTGAATGAATTCCTCTGCTCCCCTGAGAAGGAGTGGGCAAAGATTGATAAGACAAGCTCACATATGTGATATTAGGTAAAAGAGACAAAATCAGGGAAATTAGTCTCTTATTACTACTAAACTTGATTTCTCTGTAATGAAAGAGAATATATTCTTCCAATACAGAAATATGTTCTTGACTATGCAGGGGAAATAAAGGTGTTAACTATTTGTCCTCCTGTTAACTGGAAAATTCAACTCACTTTATTCCCCTGAGTACACTCATTAGACAAGGTTTAATTAAATCATTTTCTAATTTCTTTTTGGCCATTTTTATTATAAGAAAAAAGCAACCTTGGGAGATAATATTTGTAATTAGTACTGTTTTATTTGCTTCATCTGTGCTATTAATTATATAATACTAGAGGCCTAGTGCACGAATTCATGCACTTTTGGGTCTGGCTGGCCTGCCCCGATCAGGCTGGTGCGGTGGGGTGGGAGCGACCCCTGGTAGAACTCCTGGTTGAGGGGACAATTTGCATATTAGCCTTTTATTATATAGGATTGTATAAAGATGAAGCATTGCTAATTACATTCTATTAAAGATTCACACTATGAAGTTTGATCTTCACTACTCTCTTTGAGCCATTTTGCCTATTTTATAACCTTCTCCCAAATACTGAATGCTTTTCTCTGTACACTATCACTACTGAATAAAAAATAAAATTAATCTACAAGATACTCCTTTTCAAATTATTCAATATGAGAACTCAGGTCTCCTAAACCTGGACTCCTTCCACTGTCTCTCCAGCCCTGCACCAGATGCTGCCATTCACAAAATGACTGTCTCTTATCAAAAATGGGGTTTTGTGATGACCTGCTTGGTCACTATTCTCCTGTCTGCTTTTTTCAACATCTTTGTAGCATTTCACAAAGTCCCATGTGTGACTAATGAATGGGTGACATGAGAAGAATGGTCTGCCTATCATTTTCATTCAAGTGCAAATAAACTGGCTGGTGTACTGCAGGCTCTCAGGGTAGAGGTCCTTAACCTGAGGGGCACATCAGAATACATTAGGGAGCTTTTGCAAAATAACCATCCCTAAGGATTGTCATCCAGCAGCCTGGAGACTGTATATCTGTATTTTCCAAAGTTCTAATGCTGGTGAATCAAAAACCAAGGTTCAGTATGTTAAAATTATAAAGACAGTCATTAGAAGAATTTCAAGGAATAGCATAACTAACAAACATTGGGGAGTCATATGAAATGATTCATTATCTTTCTAATGGGGAGTCATTGATGTGATTAAATTTGATAAAGCAACAAAAACAGGCATAGACGTATTATGTAGACATGTGGAGGAAATGGCCATAATTGCTAAACGCAGAGAAGGTTTAAAATAGTTATTTCTGAGAAGTGAGATTGGAGAGAGCAGGCATTTGCTTTTTATTTAATACCCTTCTGTTATATATGTACTAAGTGAATATATTTTCTTTTTCATACCATTAAAAAATTAGATTCCTAGATAATTCTGAAGTACTTTGCTGGGTAGAGATCATCTGTTAGTCCCTGGAAAGTGGGAGGGAATGGTAGTGGCAGAAAAGGAAGAGAAGTCTTGCATTTTTGAATTTTGTTATGATCTGTTAAGGGGGCCCTGCTTAATTTGTTATCTGTTGGCCTGGAATTAACACTGGTGTTGTTAGATGCTCTACTGAAACACAGCTCCAGAAACATTGCTCATAAGAATAACACAACAATAATGGCAAAAATGCCTCTTCCTATGCATTCTAGAACTTCATCTAAACAACCTTTTGAGAATTATGAAGTTCCTTTCATTTAAAAATGAAAAATGACAAAATCAGTTGACAGTCACCTCTAGATTTATTTTACTAGTAAACATTTCTCAAGCTCTTATCTTGAGCCAGGTATTCTATTGAATGCTTTATATGCATAATTCTATTTACTCCCCCAAACAAACCTGAGAGGTGCACATGCACAGTAGGCACTAGAACATGCACAGTAGGCATAAATGAGTGGATATTCATCCCAATTTTAGGTTGAGGAGCTATGGTTCAGAGACTTTTAGAAAGTCCTCTGAGATCCTATAGCAGGCAAGGGTTAAAGTAGTGGTTCAACCATAAAAATCTGTCTTCTTCGCCGGTGTGTTATATTGTCTTGACAGTGAAGGAACATATGAGCTTAGCTTTAGGATGGTGTTTCCAGGTTGCCCCAGACAAAGAACCTCAGGCAGTGTGGCTTATGCAGTTAATAGCCCAAAATAAATGTCTTATCCTGCCAAGGAGGGGCCTTCCAGTATAGCTTTTTGTCTTAAAGGAACATTTGTTGGACAGCATACTGGGTTTTTCTTCTTGACACCAACCTCATAAGGTTGCTTAGACATTTCCTAGGCCTCTGATGGATCTGAAGCCTATTAGTGTCCACTTATCCCACATCTATACCAGGGGTTGGCAAATTTTTCCTGTAAAGGAGCAGATTGTGAATGTGGGCCATATGATTTCTGTTGTAACTATTTAATGCTGCCATTGTAGAGTGAAAGCAGTCATCACCAATAGTAAATGAATGAGCATGGCTGTGTCCCAATAAATGTCACATACTTTTTATATAATTTTCACATGTCATGAAATATCATTATTCTTTTCACCTTTTTTCAATAATTTAAACATGTAAGAACTATTCTTAACTCATGCACCAAACAAAATCAGGTGGCTGTTGACTTTGACCCAGGGGCCATAGTGTACTGACATCTGAAGGAAAGATGTCAGAGATCAGATCAATCCCCTCATTGTACAGACAGGGAAACTAAGGGGCAGAGAAGAGACTTGTGGCCTATGATTGTATGATGGTTTAGAAGATTTGCTGGTATTGGAATCTGCCTCCCCCATATACTCATTGTGGGTAGGAAGCAATTTAATGCTGACCAGCCATTTGAATAAAATGGGAGTAAAAATGTTCAATTAAGTAAATTACTTAATTTAGTCATTTTGTCTATCATTTATCAATTATAATTTTCAAAGGATTAGAATAAAAAGGCACTTCAAATAATTATGATATCCTAAAGAGATATTTAATGCTATAACTGCATTAGACATACTTTCATCGTGTTGTAAAGATCTGGGAAATGTTTTAAGGTTCATGACCAGGCTCTGGGCTATATTATAACTATTAATTATCATGTGCACCTGGAAACAGAAGACATGATTAGGTGTGCTTACTGGTTATTTAACCTCTCTGAGGCTCAGTTCTCTGCAAATATAATAACACCTATAGCAAAGAATTGGTGAAAAATTTAAAAGAATACATTTAAGCACTGTGTCTGGCATATAGTAAGTGCTTCATGAATATTAACAATCATTATCATCATCGTATTCACCATCATCATTGGCATTGGGTCAAAACAGGTTTTTTTCTTTTTCTCTGCAGTTCTTTCAAGGGGTCATGTCCAAGCTGTTCAGTTCTCATCATCCTGCCAGTTCAGACACTATGCATGTCAGAAGGAAGGAGTATCCAGCATTGTTAAGGGAAAGGGGCCAAGAAGAAGTTTATTAAACAACCCCTGAGATACTCCTCCATCTCATCCCCTTGAGATCCAAAAGAAGTAAGATTAGAATAAAGCAAAGAACTTGCCCTTTGTACTCTGAATGGTACAAGCTGAACATGCCACGTTTTCCCAAATTATCAGATCAATTCTCAGATGACAGCTCCATTGAAAGGATAGTTGTAGAGAAGTGGAGTTTGAAAAGTCATGTTATATTAGAAATGCTTGAAAACAAAGCAAAACAAAACAGGATGGTCAACCTAAGAAATAATGGACGACTAAGAGGCTGAGTGAAGGATGTATGTGGATCCCAGAAGGGCCATCATCGGGAAGAGGTCGAAGATTTGTTTTCTGAGGCTCTGGAAGGCAGGTTGGACCAATTAAGGGGCAGAGGTCATGGGAGGCAGATTTTGGCTAAAATAATAATAAAAACAGCAACCACAGTGCTTAACATGTATCAAGCCTTTACCATCTAGTAGGCACTGTGCTAAGTACTTTATTTGTATGATTTCATTTAGTTCCCATAACAATTTTGTGAAGTGGATAATATCATTATTCCCATTTTGCGAATTAGAAATCTGAGGCTAAAATGAATGGAGAAGCTTCTGCCCAACATAACACAGCTAGTGGAGGGCAGAGATTACGTAGTCAGACCAGTGACAAGACTACTTATTTTCTAACCACTGTACATTCTGCTCCCTGACCACTAGTCTAGTTAATCTGATCCATTTAGCTTCTGTTCTGCAGTGAAGCACTTGGAATGCCCTTCAGCTTTAGACAAAGAAGGAATTAGCAGGTTTCTGGGAGACTAGGACATTTGTCCCCAGCTTCTTTAATGTATGCTCTTCACTCAGAGGCCTCTCCAGCTTTCTCTCTCAGAGTGCACCGGTCCCTCTCATCTGCCCTGGGAGACTGTGGGCTCTGCGAGGGCAGGGGCCTTGGTCCCTAGGTTGTCCACAACACAGTCCCTGGAGCAAGCCGATTGCTAACTTCATGCTGAAGAATGAAGGAATAGGCAACACATATCTTTTCTCGCCCTTTTCATGATTTTCTCTTAAACTTCCATCCTGTCAACTCTCAGTCTCTCAGTTTTTGTCTTGTGGACAAAAGAAGTCTTTTCTTTATTTTTAAATACATTTTTATTTATTTCAGAGAGGAAGGGAGAGGGAGAGAAAGATAGACACATCAATGATGAGATAAAATCATTGATTGGCTGCATCCTGCATGCTCCACACTGGGGATTGAGCCTGCAACCTGGGCATGTGCTCTTGACCAGAATCAAATCCTGAGCCCTTTGACCCTTTAGTCTGCAGGCTGGCGCTCTATCCACTGAGAAAAACTGGCTAGGAAAAAAGAGGTCCTTTCATTGAATTTGTGTGTGTGTGTGTGTGTGTGTGTGTGTGTGTGTGTGTGTGTGTGCAGTGTATTCTGAAATAGGTCATAAATAAGAAGTGTCAGGAAAACAGTTGTAAGGGCAACAACATAAATTCAGTCTCGTCTTAGAACCTCATGAACTATTCACCCTTAGGCAATGGTCTCATCCTCTCCAGGCACTAGTGTATTGATCTGCAAAATAAGGGTCTAGGCTGGATCAGTGATCTTTCCAACTTTATTCTGGTTGCAGGCATTGTAGAGGTTACCACGTTGGGTTGGGGGAAGACAGGAGGACAGGGAACCAGATCCCCATCTTCCATCTCCCACCAAAGCAACTCTGCTTTTTATCTGTTTCACATACTGGGGATCTCCCCATGATTCTATTTGAAATTGGAGCTTTAAACTAAAAAGTCTGGAAACTTCTGAGCCAGTTCATTTCTCTCTCAAGGGCTCTACCAGCTTTGATCTACAATTCTGTGGCCACACAGGTATGTGCATATGAATATGAAAATATGTGAATTCATGGAATATTCCTGGGTTGAGGACTTAGTTGTGTCCTCAAATAACCATGTCTCTGTATCACGGTCCTCACATTTCCTATTTTATTCACTTTAATCAACTGAACCATTAATGAGTCCTCAGCCTCTATAATCCCTGGTAACACACAGGCTGATCTGGTTTTTACCAAGTCAATAAGACACGTAGCTGTACTTACATCAGCTAAAGCACCATCTGTCTTGGAAAAAAATATGGGTGTTAACTTATCCAAGTACAGTTGAAACCACGGAAGTAGGTACCTATACATGTGGGTATCTACAAACACATGGACACCCCCTCTTCCACACACAGGTGTCCACTGTTGACAAGCATTGCAAAAGCCACTCAGGTCTCACAAACCAATTTCTCTCAGTCCAGGGATTTAGGATAAAATGCTCAGAGAGGGTAGGTACCTTGATTAACGTCACACAGCTAATAAGTATAAAGTCAGAATTTAAACTCAGGTCTGTTTGACCCCAGAGCCACCTTTCCCAACTACTGTACCACCTAACCAGAGGCTGCAGAAACTAATTGTGACTGTGTGGTACTGAGATGGTGGGAAGAGAGGCTCAGAAGAAAGTGGGCAAGCTCAGCCTTACAGAAGGCATAGACAGACTTCTTACCATAAGGGAGCAAGGAGACTAAACAACAGTTTCTCCTTAGGACTGACAGCAGAAGGGCAGCAGCATGGAGCTGGGGGCTTGGATGAACTGCCACATAGCACAAAGCCGCCAACTCAAACATTTCACAGAAATTCATCTGCAACCACAGGATGCAAACAGCTGACAGTCCTGGTCCCTAAATATCCCAGTAAGACCAGGATGGCCTGACCTCACTGTCTCTCCTGCAGCTACCTTACACACTATAATTATAATAAAATGCCATTCATGTATAATTGAACAGTTATCCAAAAGGAGTTCCAGGTTGATTGCTGCAACTGTAGGCAAGATTTAAACTTAGGCTACTACCCCTGTTCTTGCTCCCAACTCCCCATGCTCAGAAGTCACATGGCACAGTGGCAAACACTTGGATGGTGGAGTTTGATAGACCAGGGGGAGAAGCCCAGCTCTGTCACTTTATAAACTTTGTATTAATATTCTGGTCATTTCTCCGATGATTTGAGTACTCATGTTTGTAGTCCTAGTGACGTTAAAGCATTTAACTGTGAGCTCAGTGTTTTTCAAACTGGCTCTGCAGATGCATTGTTGGGGCCTACAGGTCCTCTGTTTTGAGAGACACTAGTTTGGTCTAAGATTTGCTGCTGATGCATCATGGTAGTAAACGCTATAACTTGGGAAGTCTCCAGCTGGCAGATGTCTGTTTTGACCACAATCTCAGAGCAGGGAGTGAGCGCGGAGTCTGTCCTGAGGTTTGGAGGAAGACTGAGAGCCAGCCTGGAGAGCGTGGCCTACTAGTGGGCTCCAGGGCCCAGAGGCTTCTTTAAGAAATAATGGCCTAGCTTGTCAAGTTCTGCATGGTTCAAGTTTACTTTAGGGACATACCCATGCTATGGAAATATAAGTACAGGTCTATCCTATCATATAAAAATCTGAATACACATATAATCATATATATACAAGCACACACTATGTGATCTAAAGTTGTGTAGATTTAGTATATGAAGCAAGTATTCCCCACCTACTCAGAACACTCTCAACTTTTCAAAGCATAGTGGCGTTTAAAAACATATTTGGTCTCCCCAATGACACTAGGAGCACTTAGAGCAGGAGCTGTAATTCCCAATTGACAGATGAGGAAAGGGAGGGCCGGAGAGATGCCCAAGATCACAGAGGCAGCTATGGGTGATGTCAGAACAATAAGCAGGGTTTTGGCTTTTGTTTTTGACTCCCTGTCCCTAGAGGTCTCCTCTCGGACCCTGAGCCTCCCTAAAACTTGTCTTTGAGCAGCCCCTCCAGAGCTGCTTATTTGGGTCCCTTCAAAGTGATCTGTTAGAAGAAGGCTGCTGGCTATTTTAAAGCCAGTGCATCCTGACAGGTTCAGAAAGAACTGCAAAATAAAAAGTGAAGCTCCTTCCTTTTGTTCAACCTTTCCAAAGCTTCCCTGGTTTCTAACTCTATAATTACACCCCAATCAGAAACACTCTGAAGGAGGGGGTCAGTTCCCTGCAGCCGCAGGCTAATGATGTGGCTGAATTTCTAAAAATTATCATCTTATGAATTTCATTATTCCTCTGACGGGGGAGGAAAAGCGTACACCACATAGTTGACTATGTTTCAAACTGAATTAATTAGTAATTTGAAGCCTAATTATCAACTAATCTATTGGAACATGCAAGTCTCTTGTATTTGGATGGTATATGCAATTTGCATCCTATTAGCTAGCAGTTGTAAGAATTTGAGAGCTCATTAGGTCAGAAGAGAAGAATGCAGATCAGAAGAACACAGAAAACCAAGGTACTGACTTGGTGATGCTATGACCACAGGGTCACTTGGCAACAGATGGAGACTGGCGATGTAATTACCTGGAGTCTTTCAGTGACTCTGAGGCTGCTGATGTGCTGATGTGTGACTTCTGTCTTACCCTGGAGAGATGATTATGTATGCCCTCACCCTTGTTCTTTGTATTCTCAAGCAGTAGAGTGCCCACATAGTTTGGACTCAGAGGTGCCCTGGAATAGTGGGAAAGGCACCTAGTGCTGCTTGCTCCCTGTGATGCTAGGCCTAGTTCTACCACTCACTTGCTGTGTGACCCTTGCCAAGTCACACCACCTTGCTGATTCTGTTTTCCTACAAGCAAATGAGACTTAAATGGAATTGACTTTTTTTTTAATTAAATATATTTTATTGATTTTTTACAGAGAGGAAGGGAGAGGTATAGAGAGTCAGAAACATCGATGAGAGAGAAACATCGATCAGCTGCTTCCTGCACACTCCCTACTGGGGATGTGCCCGCAACCAAGGTACATGCCCTTGACCAGAATCGAACCTGGGACCCTTCAGTCCGCAGGCCGATGCTCTATCCACTGAGCCAAACCGGTTAGGGCTGGAATTGACTTTTGAAGTCCTTTCTAGCACTAAGAATCTTGGATTCGAGGGACATCAAGGGTTTCCTTTATTACAAAGTCAAAAATTTTATTCTCGCAAAATTTTTTTTAATAGGTCCCTAAAGGTCTCTGGACAGCTGCCTTCCATTTAAAATACAAACATCCCTGAGAAAACTAACATATTTAGCCATTAACAGCTGGGTCAAACATTCAGGGGTAGGGAACCTTTTTTCTGCCAACGGCCATTTGGATACTTATATCTTTATTCACTGGCTATACAAAATCATCAGCTTCTTAGTCTGCTACATTTAGTCAAACATTTAATTAACTCACCCCTAATGCCTTGGCAGGGCCAGGCCAAATGATTTCTCAGGCCTTATATGGCCCACGGGCCAGATGTTCCCCACCCTTGGGACTCTAAATGAATATATCTCAATAAGCCCTTCTTATTTCCAGTCCTGAGCCTGAAATATTGAGACAGCCAAGGCAAAGGGGAAAGAAGGGATATAAGGATGGAGAACAGGCCAGAAAGAAGAATGACAGAACTTTTAGGCAGATGTTTTTATATCATTTTTAGCTCCTGCATTTTGACCTTTCCATACTGTGTATATCCAGATACTATGCCGTTTTTCTACTAATGACTTTTATTCCAAAAATAAGTAGAGCTCGACAATAAAGATTAAAAAAACAAAAACAAGTAGAAAATATCAATGATTTTGTTCAATAAATATTAAAGTTACTCATAGAAATAACCAACACAAAATAACATGGCTAAAACTGAATGTGGTAGAATTACTATAGATTAAAAGCTAAAACTCACATCTTAATGGAAACACAGAAAATTGCAAAAACAAGCCAGAATAAGAAGCAACGTTTTGTAGATAAAGCTACCATTAGGGAAAACTGACAATTGTTCAAGTTGTTACAGGGAAAAATTTGTTATTAATTAAAATATTTTAATCAGTATAAAATTTTTTTATTGATTTGATGGGAGATGCCACCACTTTGGAAAACAATTTTGAGTTCCTCAAAATGTTAAACATAGTTACCATATTATAATCTAGCAGTTCTACTCCTAGATGTATATTAAAAAGAAAAATTTGTACACAACTATTCATAGCTGCATTATTCCTAATAGTCAAAAAGTGAAACAACTCAAATGTCCATCAACCAATGAATAGATAAAATGTTGTACTTATATCCATATAATGGAATATTATTTGGCAATAAAAGGAATAAAGGGGTACATGCTACAGTATGGATGAACCTTGAAAACACTATGCTAAGTGACAGAAGCCAGTCACAAAAGACCACGTATTGTGTTATTCCATTTACATGCAATGTCCACAATAGGCAAATGATAGAGCTAGAAGGTAGATTAGTGGTTGATTAGGGCTGGGAGAATGTGGAATACAGTGAGAGTGACAGCTACTGGGTATTCCATTTCTTTTTTGGGGGGATGAAAAAATATAAAAATAAAATTGTGTTGATGGTTTCACAATTCTATTAATATATAAAACACCATTAAAATGTACACTTTAAATGAACCAACTGCATGCTATATAAATTACATCTTAATAAAGGACTTAAAAAAATGGACCAAAGGCAAAACAAAATTCCATGTAGCTTTGAGGAAAAAAATCACACTTTATGATAAAGAAGGTAGATAGGCAAAACATGACCCAGGAGAAATAGAACTGTCAGAAATAATGGCCACAAAAACAAACAAACAAACTCAAAATGGCACATGTTACTAGATAAAATTTAATATGTACAAAAATTATTTGATGACTCAAATCTTCATAGCATGAAATATAATTGCATCCCATAAAAAGGCCTGCAAGACCTTAAAAATGAAAACAAATTTTAAAAGAAAACATCTCATCTATGCTACATAGAAAACTGAATAAAAACTAAATTGAAATAGTATTGTTCATGTTGGAAAACTGTTTCTGGGTAAAGATCCATCAATACTAGTATAATTATGGCTTAAATGTTTATATGTATAAACTATAAAATTATCATTTTTGGTGATTTCGTCCTTATTACCAAGATTCAGTCACTTAGAGCTAGAATTGAGACAACTGATGAAGCTGTTTTAGAGTTTAGAGGTTTGCCAACAGTGATGTGGTTTGACAAAGAGGGAAGTGGAAGGGAAAGGTAAATTGATACTGACTGGACTTAGCATTACAGCTCCAAATTGCCCTTTTCACCCATGCAGTTCCCATCAACCAGTGACCGTGGAAGAAAGCTGGGGCCCAAACATGGGAACACCATTAGCTGAGCGCCTGCAGTGTGCTCTACTCACCAGATTTGCAAGGATGTAGTGGTAGCCGATGCCATTCTTCTCCAGCTTTATAATCTAAAAAAACGCAAGGGAAGGGGTTAATTAATCATATTAGCAATTAAAGCCACAACAGCAATAATAATAGGAACTAACGTTAATTGAGTACTCACAGTGTGCTTTGCCCTAACCTAAGTACTCCAACCGCAGTATCACAACCATCCAATGATGGTGGCATTGGAGATCCTCATTTTACAGATGAGGAAATGAGGCATGGAGAGGTTAAGTAAACTCCCTATGGTTACTCAGCTATTAAGTGGCAGACACAGGATTTGAAATCAGTTTTGTCTGATTCCAGGGGTAGAGTAGCATTTTGTAACCCCAAGGACCTAGCTGAAATCTTCACTTCTTTCCTTCCTTTTTCTTTTTTTAAAGTACTTTTTAAAATATGTTTTTATTGATTTGAGAGAGGGAGAGTGAAACATTGATGAGGGAAACATTAATTGGCTGCCTCCTGCATACCTCCTACTGGGGACTGAGCCCATAACCTGGGCATGTGCCCTGACCAGGAATCGAACTGTGACCTCTTGGTTCATGGGCTAATGCTCAGCCATTGAGCAACACCGGCTGGACTACTTCTCTTCTTTCTTAAAGCCTTTCCCCTGCATGGAGACTCTTTCCTGGTGGGGATCATATGCTGTGTTGAATTCCCTGTCACTGTCATGATAATACCTGCTGCTTGGATGGACAGATGAATGGATGGGTGGGTGGATGGGTAAATGGATGATTCCACCCAGTTCTTGACCTTTAACTCCTTGCATGAACCATATTCAGATACAGTTCCTTCTTTCCCTGAATTTTATGGGTACTCAGACATTAATGGGATACTCAACCCAGAAGCTGAAAGGGAATGTCAGAATTGTCAGATCTAAGCCCTCACTGTACAGATGGGAGGTATAGGAAGGGAAAGTGATTTGCCCAGCTCCCACAGTGGTCTGGTGGCAGTATCAAGACAGGGACCTGACTCTGGTGAGCCTTTGTATATGATGCCTGATTATGGTTAACTAGGGGCCCGGTGCACGAAATTCGTGCACTGGGTGTGTGTGGGGAGGGGAGTGTCCCTCAGCCCAGCCTGCCCACTCTCACATACTGGGAGCCCTCAGGCGTTGAACCCCATCACCCTCCAATCGCAGGATTGGCCCCTTGTCCAGGCCTGATGCCTCGGCCAGAGGCGTAGACCCCCATCACCCTCCGATCGCCTGATCGGCCCCTTGCCCAGGCCTGACGCCTCCGCCAGAGGTGTCAGGCTTGGACAGGGGACCCCCATCTCCCCCTGATCACTGGCTCTGGCCCCCGCCCAGGCCTGAGGCCTCTGGCCCAGGAATCATGCCTGGGCAGGGGACCCCCATCTCCCTCTGATCACTTGCTCCACCCCCCGCCCAAGCCTGATGCCTCTGACCCAGGCTTCAGGCCTGGGCAAGGGGACCATCATATCCCCCCAATCCCCGGCTCTGCCCCCCACCCAGGCCTGATGCCTCGGCCAGAGGAGTTGACCCTCATCACCCTCCGATCACCAATCACTGGATCGGCCCCTTGACAATGCCTGAGGCCTCCGGCAGAGGTGTCACGCCTGGGCAGGGGACCCCCAGCTCCCCGCGGTTGCAGGCTCTGTCCCTGTCCAGGCCTAACGCCTTTGGCCTAGGCGTCCGGCCCGGGCAGCGGGGACCCGCAGCTGCAGCGGCCCCGCGATCGTGGGCTCCGCTTTAGGCCCAGGCGAGGGACCCCTAGCTCCCGGGACTGCCAGCTTCGACCGTGCCCAGCTCCCATCGCTGGCTCCACCCCTACTTCCTGCTATCACTGGCCAGGGCGGCAAAGGCCTGATTCTCAGATCATGGCTGGGGGGCAGGGCAAAGGCGGCCCCAGGGCCGCCTTTGCCCTGCCCCCCAGCTCTTAGCTCCCCCCTGGGTTTCCAATCACTGTCAGTGGCAGGGGGCTTCTTCCTGCTTTCCCTTTCGCCTCCCTGCATTGTGCCTACATATGCAAATTAACCGCCATCTTGTTGGCAGTTAACTGCCAATCATAGTTGGCAGTTAACTGCCAATCATAGTTGGCAGTTAATTTGCATATAGCCCTGATTAGCCAATGAAAAGGGTATCGTCGTACGCCAATTACCATTTTTCTCTTTTATTAGATAGGATTATTAAGAGCCAGGGTCCTCATCATCCCTCTATCCTGAATGTGCAGACTGTCCCTAATCATTTTGGGCAGGAAAAATATTTGTGGAAAGAACTACCCAGAGGTTTGCTTGGGTAGCCAGACATACCATCCATGGAATAGCTAGGACTGCAGACCTTGGTTCAGTTCTAACTCTGCCTGCAACTATGTCTTTTTTTTTAATAATCAAATTGGAGTTAGTACATCCTGCTCAGTGCCTCTCCCCCTGCACTTGTGGCAAGGAGTCATAAAACATATGAGAACTATTTAGGCTTCTTCTCTAACTGAATAAATTTTCAAGGTTATTAAAACCCACATTCAGACATCTACCTAATTGGATGTATGTGCATAGCAGCTCCTTAGTTTTTATGTAGGGAATAATTAAATGCAAGTGCACACAATGAGTGCCCCAAAACAGTGGTTAGATTTTGAAATTCCAGACCACAGACCTCAAATACTATTGGGATGATAGTTTTATTAATAATTCTTCATTACTTTTTCATCTTCTTGTCAAATGGTTTGCTGCCCTTTCAACAATGAGATACCTTTATCAAAAACCTATTCAGATCCTAATAAACTTAAATCATCAAATAAAAGATACTTCAAAACCCACTAACTCAGACAATGGATAACTGTAATCTCCACAAGATAAAATTACAGTTTGAAACAGGAAACTGGCAGATAATTGATGACTTGTGACCAATAAAAAGTATCAATTTCATATGCTTCAACCTAATACTAACCTTCTTACCCATTTACTCTTCTACCTTCCCTCCTTTTCTACATTCTCTTCACAAACATTTAAGTGCTTACTATGTACCAAGCATTCTGCTGGAAGTCCCAGTTTACTGGGAGGAGACCAATACTAAACAGATGAAGAATGAAATGCTCACAGGGTTATGAACTAAAAAAGTTGTTATAAAGATAATTTACAATTTCACTTGGGAACATTACTTCACTGACCTCATTCCTTCAAATTTCATTTCCACTGAATGGCCTTAATTCACAATCTTTGTGTCTGGAATACTGTTTCCTTTCTCTTTTATTATTCATAACCTTCATGGCTGAGTTCTAATCTCAACTACTCTGTAAAACCTTCTATGGTTAATCCAATTAGCAAATATTTATTGAACATGAACTGTATGCCAAGCACTATGCTATGGACAAGAGAGGCAAGGTCCCCATGCCCTTATTGAGCTGAGTTGACATTTTAGTAGGGAACCAGATGGAAAATACATAAATAGATAAATGAACAAGATTTCAGTAGGTGAGAGGCACTATGAAGACAATAAAACAGGGTGATGTGATGGTTGGCCTGACCCTGGTCTCTCTTATCTCTAACTCATTCTGAACTTAATGACTATATTATATAATTTGGTGTCATATATTGATAAAGCATTATAGTCTAATAACCCTGCTCCCTGATCATAAACCTTTACTGTCTTTCCACTGTTTACAGAAACTAGAAACTCTTTAGAATGGTTTCCAAGGATAGTCATAATCTTGTGTTAATCCTCCTGTCACTATTTCCCAGTAGTCATTCAGCATCTTCCACAGCTGCTAAGCCATTCTATGAATCTCCACCCTCACATGCCCTCTGGGCTTCTCTATATGCTCTTTCTTCTCTCTAGCTCAAAGGCTCTTATCCAGTGAATGGCTACCTGTAGAAGCCAGACCCATCTCATATTTGGGATCTTTGAGGCTTCATTAATTCCCTATTCTTTTCATTCACTCAAAAAACATTTATGGAATGCCTACTACTGCTAAGCACTAGTGGATACAGCAGAGGAAAAAGCAAAACAAAACAAAAATCCCTGCCTTCACTGACTTATATTCTGGGGCGGGGGCTGGAGACAGAACAGGAAATTGATATTCTATTTAGAATTTGGAATCACCATCCCCGTCTTAGGCAGATAATATCTAGACCAAAAATATCCCAATTGCTGGGTGTTTTGATAGTTTAGGATGATGCCAAGATATCAGACTGCACGTCAGGAGATGTACATTCTAGATTCATTATTGTCACTAACTAGTTGCCTGAATCCATGGCAGATCATTCACCCAATTTGACCGTTAGTCATCCTACCTGGAAATAGTTGAGTGCAGATGGTAAATCAAGTAATGTATAGATCCTTTCAGCTATTTGATCTTCCTTTCCAGAATAGAAGAATTAAACAATTTTGAAAGTTAACATACTATAATCTGGAATACCCATACTAACAAGTCACATTCTTACAAAATACAAGTTTGTCCTTTGGCAAAGGAGCTAGAGAAGCTAAAAAGATGCATTTTTAAGAGGTTGGGCCCTGTAGGCAGAACAAACTGGGTTTGAGTTCCTGCTTTTCTTGTATGTTAGCTGTGAGTCCTTGGGTAAGCATAATCCTTTGTTTCTTCATTTATAAAATAGAGGAATTGATTGAAACTGTTTTATAGAGTTGGTATAAGGATGAAGTAAGGCTATACATGCAATGGGTCTGGCATAGTGTCTGGTATATGGTAAACACTCAGAAAATAGTAGCACTGAGTGTTATGGAACTATATAGGACAAGTCATCAGTCTACTAAGAATCCCTAATTATCATTCAGCACTTTCTCCACCTCTATCTCATCTAATGTGTTATTAACTTTGTAGAAAAGGGGCTTTCATTCCTATTTTACAGATGAGGACCCTTATCCTTAAAAAGGGAGTGACTCAAGAAGACAGTACTAGTTGGCAGTATGAATAGCAAAGATAGGCAATGCTTACATATATCGTTTTCTGTTCTAAGTGCTTTACATGTAGAGAGACTTTTAATGCTCACAGGAGCTTCCAAAGGGAAGCTGTTATTAGTACACCCATTTTACAGATCAGGAGCCTGAGATGTAGAAAGATTAAAAAATTGACTCAATGTCACAGAACTAGTAAATACTACAGCTGGGATTGGAACCTCAGCCACTCTGGCTCCTGGGTCTCTGCCCTTAACCATTACCCTAGACTTCATTTAACTGAAATTCAAACCCTTTGACTCCAGACCAGAGAACTCCCATCTCAATGAAAACCATTTTTTTGCTGGTTTCTCTTTCCCAGAGGGGAGGCCAGAACCACACTTTGTAAAAGTGGAACACAGAGTTAATGTCTTAAGAATCGCTGACTTTCAAAATTTCTCCTGTTCCACTGCTGAGACCTCTGAGTGATTGCTGAGCTGGTGTGTTGAGATTCCCTGTGGAGGCCGCAGAGGTCTTGAAGGCCATTAACAAGCTTTGTCATGTTGTCAAGTACCTAAAACTACAATCTTTTATTACATAGCACAGTTCAAAAATGATTGCAAAATATACTTCCTTGCAAGCAAATCTGAATGCACACATGTGATTTAAAAAGACAGTAACCTACACAAAGACCTGCTACTTCTATTATGGGCACATGCTTTAGTTCTGAGAACTGGAAGAACCATGGCTTAGAGACCTGGCTGAAAACTGTTGAGGTTACAGTGCCCTTTCACAGAATATACAGTCAATTGATTTTTCAGACACAGGAGAGTGTTCAAGGAAACAGTGAAAAGGGAGGTGCCTGCCAGCTGCCTCCTGAGACTCTTAAAATAGGTCAGTGGGCCAAATGAATGAGATGCCAAGTGTTGGACCAGTGTGTGACAGAACCCAGAGCTGAACCCAGGAACCTGGCTCCACAGGCTGTGTTTCTAAATGTGATAGCCCTTCGCAAACTCTAAATTGCAATATAATTTTCTTTTTAAAAATAAAGGGAAACACTGAAAGTCCATTTTTGCTCAACTGATCTGAGAACCATGTCATCAAGGCTCCCATTATTTGTGCTATTTCATAAAATTTCACAATTAAAATTTATGAATTACAGAATGGGAGAAGAGAGGCACCTGGGCTTATCTAGTCGAGAACTCTCTTTGTAACACACAAAAGGTCACTCAGGTCCCTCTTGAACCCCCTCCCACACCTACCCTGACCCTTTGCAGTGTTCACTACCTGGCCCAAGATAGCATTGAGGCGCTCCGATTCACAGTCCACCACCACCAGCCGCTCCTTTTTCTTCTCCAGGTCCTGAAAGAGCATCCGATATCCCTCTTCCGTTGTTGTCAAAATGTTGACTGCTGTCACCTGCCAGTTCTTCTCAGCAGCTGTGTCCAGGACTTTCTGTAGGACGGACAAACCTGGAGTTCGGGTGAGTAAGACAGAAAAGTGGCAATCAGGATACTCAGGCATTTAGTACCTGCTTATCAAATGTGCCAGCCTGCTATCTAAACAGCATCTAATAACTGTCAATCACATTCATGAAGGTTCAGTATATCTCAGTACCTAATACTTTGCCTTTCACATAGTCAGTATTCAATGTGTACTGAATTCAACTACTGCCTTCTAATTTGTAACTAAATGATAGAAGAGCCCATTACTCAATGCTGCTTTGTTTCATCTTTGAGGCATAGATGGTGTATTAGTTTCCTACTGCTGCTATAACAAATTACCACAAATTTGATGCTTAAAGCAACACACTTTTATCAATTTGTACTACTCGAGGTCTGATGTTTGAAATATATCTTCCTGGACTAAAATCAAGGTGTCAAGGGGGCTGTGTTGCTTCCTAGAGATTCTAGGGGAGAAAATTTTCTTGGCTTTTCAGCAACTAGAGAATGCCTGCATTTCTTGGCTTATGGGCCCCTTCTGTCTTCCAAACCAGCAGTGACTGGTCAAGTCTTTTTCACATCACACTCTGACTCTGCCTTTTCTGCCTCCAACTTCCACATTTAAGGACCCTTGTGATTACATTGGGCCCAGACAAATAATCCAGGATGATTAGCAAACTTAATCCCATCTGTAACCTTAATACTTTTGCCATTTAACAAAACATATTCTGAGGTTCCAGGAATTAGGACATGGCATCTTTGGGAGCATGGTGAAGGTTGTTATTCTATCTATGTCAGATGGTATTTCTCTCTTGCATTATTAATCAATCTTTGCACATATATTATTTCTGTCTCCCAGTAATACTGCTCATCCCTCCCACAGTGACCATTTATGGTGCCTGGCCTCAGGCATCATTTTTAGATTAACAGTGTTATGCCTCCCTATCTTTGTTTCTTTTTTTAGTACAAGTTGTTTAGTATGGTACTAAAAGTTTACTATGTGTCTGGCATTGTTTTTCCAGCTTTCCTGCCTCCAATTCATTTAATCCTATGAGGTAGTTACCATTACCATCCCTGTTTCACAAATGTGGAAATTGAGGCTCAGAATAATTTAGTTATTTGACCAAGGTCACACAGTTAGCAAATGGCAGAGCTCAGAGTTCTGAGGCAGGGGAAGCCCATGCAAGAGTGTGGGTGCTTCTGCTGACCCCAGATATGACCCTCTGTAATTGAAATTAAATTTTTCTGGCTTTGTCACTTCCATGATTCAAGTTTCATCACGTTGAAAAGCTGTACTGAAATAGCCCTTGTGCAGATGATCCTCACAATGGCTGGTGTCTGAGAAGGAAAATCATTAAACTAAGGAGAGGGAAGAAAAATCTAAGAAAATAGGGTGCTTCTGGTTCTCATCTGAATAATGACTGCCTAACTCTTCTTGAAAAACCATTTTAAAAGCCACTCTCCTGCTCAAATGTCTTCTAAGACTCCCTATAGGCAACCTCCTATAAAACCTCCCTTTGGCTCAGGAAAAGAACTCCTCTGTCTCAGTTTCCAGATTTTGTATGATCCATTTTTTATTTATACCAATATTAACTAAGTTTTTATAGGACTATCAAGTATACAAGGGGAAGGTAAGACATTACAATATACAGAAGTTAGAAAAAGAGCAGAGTTCCCACTTAAGGATCAGGAACTAGAGAAAGTGATGTTTGAGCAGGCTTTAAAAGAAAGGAAGGATTGCATATGTATATTTGAGAAGGGAAGTGCATTCCAGAAAATGGGAATAGCATGAGTAAAGAAGCAGAGAAGAAAACAGTATAGCAAACATTAGGAGAATGTGATGTAAAATTCAAAATTTAGGTGGAGACAGTTAGCAAGGCCTGGGAGGGTGGATGATGATGATTATGGTGACGACCATAGCAGCTAATTTATATGGAGGACTTTGAGCATCACTTATGTTCCAGACACCGACAAGCACTGTGTAGTCATTTTCTCATTCAATCCCCACAACTTTATGAGGTATAGACTGGTTTTATCTTCATTATAGAGATGAAGAAATGAAGGCATAGATAATTTTATTCCTATTACATAAACGGTTAAACTGAGGCAGAGTGCTTGCCCAAAGTCAAACAGCTGGAGAGAAGAGAACATAGAATCCAATCCAGATCTGTCTGACTCCAGTGTTTATGCTCCTAACAACCTTGCCGTGAGCCATAAGCCATTCAGTTGAGGTCCTTGGACTTTAAGTGTGGACTCAGGAGCCATGGAAGCTGGTGAGCTGTACAGAGACACGATGCTTAAAGGGGATTACTCTCTCAAAGGATGTGTTTCCACACTACGAGTTAGAGATTAGCCACCGAAAAATCAGTCCATGGAAATAAAACATTTCTGAATCATTTCCCCATGCTTCTCAAGGAGGCAAAAAGGCATCACTTTTCTTCCTGCTGGTAGTTTTCTCTCCAGCTTTCAACAGTCTGCCTCTCCTAGTCCCTGGCTTACCCCGGTCAGCATCATAAATGTAGACAAATTTCTGCCACTTGTAATGGTCGATAATACTGATGAGAGCATCCTGCAGCTCGGGGCGCAGCTGAAGGACAAACTGGTTGGATGTGTCAACAGGAAAGCTCGGCGTAATAAAGCAGACATGGAGGGCCCCGCAGAAGGAGGTCAGCATGTTGACGGTCCTCCGTTCATAAAATCCAAAGATGGCATAGACTCCTTTGGAGAACTGGGAACAGACTGGAAGAGAAGACAAAGATTAATGGATGGAAGATGTTGCGAACAAGCTGTCAGGTGACTCCAAAACAAACCTATTCACTAGTCCATTCATACAACCGGTCACCTAGCCATCCATCATCTAGCCATCCCCCTGTTCAACCAAACAATCCATCTATTCATCCTTTCAACCCATCAGTCTATCTAACTGTGCACCCAAACACCTATCCATCTAATTCAATGTTTATTAAGTGCCAGTTCCATGCCAGATGTTGTCATGGACATTAGTTATAAATGTATACAAAGTATTTTCATGTGTTCTCTCAATTTATGTCTTCAACAACCTTCTTGAGATAGGAAAGGGATGACTGGTTCATCTTTTAAAGAGGAAAACCAGAGCTCAGAAACTTAATGCACACCTAAGACATGTGATATCTTGACCTCAATCCAGTGATTTTTCCATGACACTGCCCATCACTTTAAGGCAAAGCATAAAAAGACTCTACAGGAATAAAGAGGTCTGACAGCTTGCTGTTGATTCATGTTTAAGATTTTCCCAGTCTACCATTGGCTTTTGGTGTACATTTCTCTGCTGATACTCATTTTGTACTTGTACATCCTGCTAGCTGATTTTTCAGGCCCCCTTGTGTAACAGCCATAGTAATAGTTTATCTGTGTGTGTGAACATCCCCACAGGAGCCATCCTGTAAGATCTCAGTGCAGTTACCAATTCTGGTTTGTATTGGTGACAGTGCTAGTTAGAATGCAATACAAAAAAAGAGGTCATAAGGCCAAATTCCAGGTCAGTGGGCGACTGAGCTTTATTTATTTTTTTTGAAAATAGAAGTTGAATTTATTAAAATACAAATTTTTCATGATTAATGAGCTCACTAGAAAATAAACACTTCAAGCAAATGATACACATTCAAAGAATATGGAGCTAAAACTGGAGTTGAGAGCCACGAAGAATAAACATGAAAGGCAAGGTTGACCAATAGAAAAATGCCACTATCAATTCTGAGATTGAGAAACTCAGCCTTGGGTTGTTGGTAAAGTTGAAGAGCTGATTCTGAGATGTCTATAATAAGTTAGGCCCTTCCAGGGAACTAATATTACAGACTCATTTTTTAGCCAAGTATATCTTTGTTCTGATTTTTTATATCTTCTTTTTAAATTAAATTTATTGAGTAACATTGGTTAATATCATTATATACTTGTCACATGTACAACATTATAATTTGACACCTGTGTATTGTGTGCTCCCTCCCAGAGGTCTGGTTTCCTTCCATTACCATATATTTGACCCCTTTACCCACTTTGCCTTCCCATCACCCTCTTTCCCCTCTGATAACCATCATTTTGTTGATAACCATCACCTGCTTGTATATTTACCACATTGCTTTGGATATGAGCCTCAAATATTGCTCCGTAAGAATTTTCCAAATATGTTCCATGAAACCTTAGTTCCACAGATGCACTTTTACAACAACAACAAAAGGGTTTCTTTTGTCAAATAAATTTTAGAAATGATACACACCTTATCCTCATCTTGGAGGTTCATACCACACTAACTATGTAACCCAAATTTTGTCAAATATATTTTCCCTAGCACCCTTTGTTGGTGAATACTTTTAACTTGTTTTAAAGGACCTTTAGGTCATGCTGCTCTAAAGAATGCAATTAATCACTGGCACCCAGTTATCTCCTGTGAGTCTCAGTTCAGAGTCAGTCCCTAGAGATAATGCCCTTGATATTTGTCTCTTAAAGATTGCAACTGAACAACACAAGTCATCTGTCCGACCTCCACTGAAACCAGCTTGCCACCTACTGGACACCTGGCAGGTGGTCATTAACATTTGCTTGCATACTTTCAGTCCTGGGCATTCACTACCTATGAAGGTGCCTAGCCCATGTACTGACCACTGTTTGAGACAAGAACCTCATGGAATGCCTGCTCTTGACCCACTCCACAGCCCTCCTGGTAGCTGAAGGTGGTCCTCGTGGACTCTAGATTTATGGCATTTTGTTCTCATCAGTGAAATCCATTCTCCATCCAGAAGCCAGAGGGATCTTTGTAATTAAACAAAACAAAACACATTGCTCCCCTTCCTTATACAAAACCTCTCAAAAGTTTTGAGGTTTTCCATTTTACACAGAAAAACTCCCCAAGCATGTGAAGCATGTGTCCATGACTCAGAGCCTGAATGACCTGTCCTTCTGACCCCTCCTATCTCACAGCACACCTTAATCCGTGCTCTAGCCACCCTGGCCTTCATTCTGCTCCTCAGGGCTCTGAGCTCCTTCTGCCCCGGAGACTACAATAATGTTGCCATCCTCTACCTGCCATGCTCTTTCCTTATCTCTTTGCAAGCCTCACTCCTTTTCAGCAGCTGTATCTCAGCTCAAATCTCACTTCCTGGAACAGGCCTTCCTTTATCATCTCTCCTAAATGGTGACTCTCCCCTCCCCTCAACCCCACCCCCCAGTGAGTATCACATCACCCTGTCTTATTTCTCATATTTTAATTATTATTTTAAATCATTTTCTTTACTTGTATATACCTTGGCTGCTTGGGTCAATGTTAATTTCCCCAAAGCCAGGATAATGCCTGGGGCATGGTAGGTGCTTAATATATATTTGTTGAATGAATGAATGCTGAGTGCTTGATGAGAGGGTCACATAACTCGTAATAGGGAATAAGGAGGAGCTGGACCCCAAACAGAGGACTGTTGGGTCACCTTGGACCTCCTACTCTTCTGAGGAAGCTGTTTATCCTTCAACATTTATACTATTTTCTCTTTCACCCTAATAAGGACACACTGTCTGCTCATAGGCACTATCATTAAATGTCTATTATAATTGCCAGAATCAAGATTTCCATAAATATGGATTTCTCTACCAGCAAGCATCCATCATATATCATTTTGCCCATGTTAAATATAGATTTGTCAAAAAGCACAATCCATCTTACTGGGTGAAGTGAACATAGGGAGCACATAAACCCTGTTAAAATATTATAATATGGTCTCCACGGTATTTTAGGGTATCTTCTCCCCTTGCTACAATGAGATATTATCCTGTGGGTTAGAAATCGTATGTTCGAAATCTATTCCCTCATGTCATCTACTTGGTTTCACACCTTTAGTTGGGCCTCTGGGGGCTGGTACTTCTTGCGAGAACTTTAGAAGGAGAGGAAGAAAGGATGAGACAGGGTGGCAGAAATAGAAGGGAGTAGACATGGTAAAATCTTTGGCACACAGAGGCTAGGATTTTCTCCCTCAAATTATCTTTCTGTTTTTTTCTTTTTCTTTTTACAAATCCCTCTTCCCTTAAACTGTTCTGTATTCTCCCTCTAAGGCTAAATAGGTACATTTTTGCACCTCTCCCTAAAAGAGCATGGCTGGGAGTAGTCTGGCCTGGATTAACTTCAGTGGACTCTCATCCCCAGAATTGCTCAGTGTCTGACCTTCATTTGACCTAAGCATGAGGAGAGAGAGAGAGAGAGAGAGAGAGAGAGAGAGAGAGAGAGAGAGAGAGAGACTGACTCTGTAGGCCCAAGGCTTTGGGAGAATGCAGTCATTGATTAAATGTTGAAAATGTAATTGGTAGTTGCAAGTCATTTCTTTGAATCTGTCACAATAAATATTCAATGTGAGGAGATAGCAGGGTCTGGAGGACGCTCTTTTTGGTTTTCTCACAACACAATACTTATGTGACCTCGAGCAAGTCTCACACTCTCCCTGGGCCTCAGTTTTCCCATACATAAAAAGATGGTTTGGACTCCATAATATTTAACGTCTCTTCAGGCTCCAACATTCTGGACTTTAGCCTAATTAATTGAAAAATGTTTACTGTTTGACAACAATTTAGTTATTTGCTGGTCAAACTTAGAGCAGCTTCTAATGCTCATTTTCAAACCCAGAAATCAGAGAAAGACTGTAGTTCTTGGATCCGACTGTAACAGAAACCCAGCACTAAATCTAAGTGCATTCGAAGTCTTGAGTTTTATTTAAGATACAGTCTTTAATCCACTGTGTGAGTTAGTTACCTAGCAGGCAGTAGATGAGAGGCGACATATCAGAAAGGGGGCTAGAGGTGGAGACTGTATTGTTAGCTACAACAAGCAGGAGGGAAGAAATGGGAGCGTTCAAAGGCTGCATCGGAACTCTGCACCAACTCTCACACTGATGCTGAGTCAGAGCAGACAGCCTGAGCGTGGTACTCTCCATTTAAGATTGCAGTGTTGCATGGAATGCCTCTGAGAGTAATAATTAAGAGCCGACATTTGAGCACTTACACAGTGCCAGACACTGTGCCAAGAACATTTCCTCGCATTAACTCCTTTCATCCTATGAGGTAGGTTACAAATTGGGAAAGTGAGGCCCAAGAGTAGGGCAAGGCAAAGCGAAGATCTGAACTCCACAGTCTGACTACAGGCCTGAGCTCTTAGCCTCTGTGCTGTGCCACCCCTCTCCCTACACAGTGTTGGAAGGGAAAGTCTTGGCACAGCTTCGGTTTCTAGAAAATCTCATGAAACACACTGCCTTCCCCTAATGCCAGATAGAGAAGCGTTACTGTGGATACTAAAACAGAACGAAACTGAGTGGTGTGCTCGATGCAGCCCCTGGAAATCATGAAGGGCACATGTACCACATCTGTTCTCCTATTGGTCCATCCATCTACCCACCCATCCATTCATCCATCATGTGACATCCAACATCTACCACTCCTTAGGCAGTAAAGATGCAATGGTAGCCCATCGTGGCTCAGTGGTTGAGCATCCACCTATAAATCAGGAGGTCACATTTCGATTCCACGTCAGGGCACATGCCAGGTTGTAGGCTCGATCCCCAGTTGGGGGCATGCAGGAGGCAGCTGATCAATTATTCTCTCTCATCTTTGATGTTTCTATCTTTCTCTTCCTCTCCCTTCCTCTCTGAAATCAATAAAAATATGTTTTAAAAATAAAAAAATGCAATGGCAACCTAGGCAGTCTATGATCTCCAGGACTGTCACCTTGACAGTGGGAGAGAGGGACAGCTAATCAGGCAACTACACTGCAGCGTAAATTCTGTGGGAGGGACGAGTACAGGGCTCAGGCGTAACCCCAGCATTTGGTAACTTCAGAGAAGGCCTCCAAGAGGGTGTGCCAGCTTTGACAGTAGAAGATGGGCAGGAATCAACCAGGAGAAGGGGGTAAGGGCAGTTCATGTGCATAAAGTATATTCCTGGTAGAAGAACGGTGACAGCAAAGACTGGCAGAGAGAGAAAAGACACAGCACATTCAGGGAATCCTGCCAGAGTGTCAGATGCCGAGGTCTCTGCCTACAAGAGATTCTGTAGCAGAATGTGTCCAAAAATCAGAGCAAGTCAAAAAATGAGGTCAGGAATTCCCTCCTGGGGAAGCAGGAGGGCAGGGGGATGAGTGAGGGCAGGAAAACCCCCACACTACATGGTGCCGGCTGTCCAATTCCATCCTTGGCTCACTTAAACCTCTTTGATAATCATTTCTAGTTAAGGCAGCATCCACTTAGTATCAATAAATCTCCCAGCCCTGGGCACTCGCCCTGACAGCTCTCCCCCAGGGAGGGAACTCCTGGAATTAGCAACTCCCTTTTTATTATCACTTCATTTAAGGTCTCTCACACAGACATTTCTCCCTGCTCCTGGCTCAGATCCTGGAAATGGCACCCTCGTTGTAAATAGTGGATAATGAGGTGACAGGACGGGTTCATTTTGGGGAGGGAGATAGAAAGTGTGGGGGTGGTTAGGAGGACTTTTAGATCCTTATCCCCATCCCGGAATACTTTTATCCTTATTGGTGAGAATGACATTCTTGATCTGATTCTAATCTTGTGACATCAGAAGTGCTTTATTTCTGTCACTCAGAGGACAGTAAAAGTGCCCCTCCCCTTCATCCCACGACACTTTTTTGCATATAAGATCTAATACTGGCATACAATGAATAATATATGCAAGTTGTCCCCATCCCCTCTAAACAACATCACAATCATGGTTATTTAGAATTCTCAGATGTGTCCAGGGCTTCCTTGCCATTGATTAGATAAAAACCTTATCAGTCATTTGTTAAATTCAACAAATATTAATTGGGCACTAGGAGCTAACATTGCCAGAAAATTGGGATACAGTGATGACATGAGACAGATGTGCTTTCTGCCGTCACAGAGTTGACACAAGTTCAGTACATTTTACGTCAAGGGAAAGAAAGGGGTATTTTGAGTGAGTAATAAGGGGTTCAACCATAGAATAACTGATCATAACTAGGATTACAGCCAGTGTTTACTGAGCACTTAGCAGCACAGGCCAGACACGATGCTAAGCCCTCATGTCAATATGCAGGTAGAAGGACCAGTTTACCCAAGGCAGTGAGGTATGTGAGAGAGAGAGAGAGGAAGGGGCCTTCGACAAATTCCAGAAAGGCCACTGTGGCTGGAGGAGGGGTGTGGCATAGAGCTGGAGGTGGGTGAGGACCAGACCATCCAGGGTTTGCCAGTACTGAAGAGGTTAAACCAGTATGTCATGTATCAAAGTTGCATTTCACTTGGCTTCGGACTCATCTCAGTTTTCCTGGGCCTTTTTTTCACCCTGGCCCTGGAGGCCCAAGTGGGACATGGCAGCAAAGGGGGACACAGAAGAGGAACCATATCTCCTGCTAAGATTTGTGCACTTATTATGAAATATGAGTATTAATTACCAGGCACTGAAAGCCAACAAGATGTGACACTGTATATGAGGCTGTGAATTAGATGAAGGCTGGGCTCGCTGGTCCTTGAATTAGACCCATCTTGTGGGCTGACACATGAAACCAGGAGCCAGGGAAGGACAAACAGACCGATAGACCCTAAGTTCTACTGCAAAACTCTTCAAATGCCTGCTATGGTTCTCGAAAAGTGAATTCAAAGAAGAAAATCTGGGGCCTTCTGGACTGTATTTCCCTATCTACACAGTGGAGTTTATACTAAATCAATGTTTTTCAAACCTTTTTTTTTTTGGTTGGTGTGTTTGAACCTCTAATAAAACTTTTACACTCATTGGGGATGTGTAGTTCTACAGATGGGGACTTTCTCTTTCTTCTCTCCATCTTCTACCTAACCACTCACCCATCCATCTAACACATGCTAACTGAGCATGTAGTATGTGCTGGGCAGCAGGTGGCACCAGGGGCTATAACACTGGATAACAAGACAAATCCCTTTTGCCTTGGAGCTTAGGTTCTAGAGAGGGGAGAGAGATGATATACAAACTGACAAAAACATATTGGATATTGAAAGTATTACAAAGAAAATAGCATACAATGACTTTTTCAGACAAGATGGTCAGGTAGACCATCTCTGTGGCATTAACATTTGAGCTGAGAAATGAACCATAAGAAGCAGCTGGCTTGGCAAAGGGCCAGGGAAACAGTTTCAGGCAGACAAAATGAAAGTACAAATGCTCTTAACCAGGCACAGGAAAAGATTGATGAGCTTGATAAACAGTAAGAAGGCCAGTGTGGACATAGTATAGGGAAAAGAAGAACAGTAAGGATGAAGGTAAAAAAAAAATCACATAACTCTCTGAGTATACAGGGCACTTCATGGGTATCTTGGGTACCCTTGGAGCTCTAGAACATCATCATCTTGGTCTGTGAGGGTCAGTACAAGCTGGACTTACCAGACCTTTTGTATCTAACAATCAGTGGTTTAAGTCAATAGAGGAGAAACACAGTGGAGGGTAAGGTTGCCAAAAATGGGCAGGGAAACATCTGACTTATGTGTAATGGGACTGCCAACATGGACAGTCAGTGCATTCACTGGGTTCTAGCGTAGATGCTGCTGCCCCTCAGATGTTTCTAAGCTTGCTGAAGGCACTGGGCCCTCACTCATGCTCTTGCTTCAGCCTGCACAGGCCTCTTGCCTTTTCCTATTCAAATCCTTTCCACTTGTTAAAGGTTCAGCTCAAATGCCACTTCTTCCATGAAGCTCTCATCCCACCCCATCTCCAGCTGTAGTCTCACAGTTTCTATTCTTCTTCTAGATGTCCATAGAAGTGTGTGCCCCATCCATTTTTATCTAGCACTCATGCTTTATTAATGTGAGTTCTTTGGTTGCAAGAACAGAGATCAAAGAGGCTAACATAAGACAAAAAGAAGTTTGTTAGAAAGATACGAAGGACGAGAGAGAGAGAGAGAGAGAGAGAGAGAGAGAGAGAGAGAGAGAGAGAGAAGGAACTTAGAGAAGACAGGATTGCAGTAGCTCTGAGAATCTAGATGTCAGGATTTCACCGACAGTCTCTTGAGAGTGTCACCATTGCTCCAGCCATTTTTTATTACCTGCTCCATATAGCTTGAGACTGGCCTTACTCAGGGCATGGTTTGGTTCACCCCTTGTTCAAGGGAAGACAGAGCAAACTATCTTCCTAAGATTAGAGAATGTCTTCCTGAGATGGCAGCCAAATAAAATGCAATACAATAAAAGTGCTATGAACAGGGAGGGATGGATACTGAGCATATCAAACTAACAAATGTCTCCCACATTTCTCTTTGCTAGTATTTTATAACATAAGTCAAAGTATAGACCATGTTGGAAGTTCCATAAATGTCACATACATCTGAACACTTTCAGGAAGGAGCTATATATAATCCAGTCATTGTTGCTATGGATTAGACACCATGGCAGAGTGGTGAATAAGACAGATGATACTTTTGCACTCAGAAAGTTTATATTCTTCTTTACAATCCCTAGAGGGTATTGCACAATGACTACACAGTATTTTTGGTACAGGTAAATAATTTAGCTAATATTAATCAATTGATACTATTCTTGACAATTGACCTCATCTTGCTTCTAAGCTTTTTCTTGAGTTGGATGGACTCATTATTTTTTTAAAATTATCAAGTAAATTTTAGTGTATTTATATCTTTTCATCCACAATGGAGGTGTGTAAGCTTCCTTGAAGGTAAAGGCCCTCTGACTCTATCATTTTTTCTTGGTATGTGCAATGTGCAGAACTCTGTACAGAGCTGGATAGGAAATAAGCATAAATGCTTGGTGATGTTACTTGTTTCACAGTCTTCTAAATTAGGCTGACCATCTAGCAACTATGAGTTTGGGGTTATACAGTATCCCCACCCGGCCATTGTGTTTTGACCCACTGAAGCCTGCCACTCCCTGCTATGTGAGACCATCAGAGAATGAGAGCTGTGCTCTTAGGCTGGCATCTGAAACCCAGACAACCTTAAAGACTGCAACACCCAGCCTCTGTAGCCAGTGCTCCCTAGGCAAAAAGGTTTAAATCCCATTAAATAACTCAAACCTTATGAGGTTGAATGGATTAAAACAAGGACATTTTCACCCTGCATAGCAAACTGCTTATCACTATGTACCCATGCGGTGTTGTGGGAAGAAGATATTTCCGATAGTGACACACATGTATATATGTGTGTGCTCTCCTCCTTGACCTATCACTTAATCCAGGAACAATCATAGGATCACAGATTGTTAGTGCTAAGAAGGTACCCAATATTGAGGGCCTATTGGTCTAGAAAAAAGACTTGTAACGAGTGTCTGACCAACTCCACTTTAAAGTCTATTTCATTTACATGTGCTTGGAATATAGCAAAACCTGGTGTTCAGGATATCACTAGCCTCCTATCTCACATGATGTTAACATACTGGAGACTTCCTACTACCTAGCTATTTTTGGGTGGCTGGCACTATTTGGGAAAAATACTATTATTTTTATTATTATTATGTCACCATTTGAATGTTTACTATGTGACAAACCTAGTTCTAGGCACTTCACATGCATTTTATCATTTACTCCTTACAACAACCAATTTTTTAAAAAAAATATACTTTATTGATTTTTTTACAGAGAGGAAGGGAGAGAGATAGAGAGTTAGAAACATCAATGAGAGAGAAACATCAATCAGCTGCCTCCTGCACATCTCCCACTGGGGATGTGCCCGCAACCCAGGTACATGCCCTTGACCAGAATCGAACCTGGGACCTTTCAGTCCGCAGGCCGACGCTCTATCCACCGAGCCAAACCAGTTTCGGCACAACAACCAATTTTTTTCTTCTATTTCATGCAAGAGGAAGCTGAAATTCAGGGGGATTAATCAATCTTCCATGAGTTATTCATGTAGTAAGTGACAGAGCTGGGGGATGAATTCAGGTCTGTCTTATTCCCTAGTCTGTGTTTGAACTATTCTCTCCCCTGAAAGTCTATCAGCACAAACCTGAGCTTTTGTTCCCTGGATAATAATGCCAGCCAACACTGAGCACTTCCTGTGCCAGGTCCTACGCTAAGTGCTTTACACAAAATCCTTGTTCACTAACTTAATTGTATGGAGTAGGGATATCATCCCCATTTTACAGAGAGAAAATTGAGGCTACTTAACTTGACCAAGGTCACATTGCCATTAAGTAGAAGATTCAGAGCCAAAACACAGGCATTCTAACTTCAGAGCCAGTACCAGTTGTCTGAAGGTGTCTCTATGCCAGGTATCTGCAGATGTTTTCTGCAAAAGGCCAAATAGTAAATATCTTGGGCTTTGTGGACCATATGGTCTCTGTCGCATCTATTCAATATTGCTTTTTTAGCAGAAAAGCAGCCAAAGACAACATGTAAACCAATGAGTGTGAAACTTGAATTATAGCGTAAAACCGTATTTATAGAGTATACAGGCATTGGGGTTGGATTTTGCCTGTGGGCTGTAGTTCGCAACTCCTACTCTATGCTACTCTGCTATGGGATGGCAAGTAGCCTCAAATAGTGACATTTTGGGTGAGGTAACAACCCATAGTGTATTCTATGGTTTTCAAATCCGTCGCATCCATTTTCTCTTGTGAATACCCAGGAAAGTAGGTAGGACAGGAATGATGACCATTGGGCCCATGGATGAATGAAGAACCAAGGATCATGCAGCTGGGAAATGCTAGAGACAAGTGTGAGCCCCTGTCTTCCTTTTTCACATCCTGTGGTTTTTCTGTGGCAATTCTGATTTTTGAATCACACGTTGGGGAGAGCAGAGGAAAGGAACCCTGAGAAAGTCAAAGTCAATGGGTGATGACCCAATTCGACTGCTCACTGGCTTCTGTACAAGAGCCTGTTGGACCTTGAAGTTCACAGACAGACTCCAACTGAAGCCTGATACACGGACACAATACGGCAAGTAGATGGGTGCTTCTGCATTCCAGGCCTCCTCTCCTATGCGCTGGCCTGCTTCGTACTGGAGGAGACCATAACACTGCCTCACAGCTAAAGGCTACTCTGCTGTGATGGCAAAAATAAAACCATTTTGTTTCTTATTTGCCATTCTTTCCTTACGAAAATCATGCATATAAATGGATTTTCCTAAGCAGAGCAGCAAGCCTACAGTGCATGGTGGACCCATCAGCTTGATTGGCACTTGTCAATCAAGGCAAAGATTTACCAAGATCTACAGATGACAGCCTGAGGGTACCCTAAATCAGTGAAATTATTTTTTTCCTGCTAGGTATGTCCATTGATGAGGTGAGAGGACAAAAATGAAGGATGAAGGGTATGGAAATAAAGGAGTTCCAGATTTCAAAACCAAATGACACCACTAGAAACCAAATCCTACTTCCTCTGATATTTGAATTCACTCCTGACCTCTGCTCTTTGCTGATTTCCTGAGCTGAACACAAACCAAATGCAGAGGTGGATACAAAAGAAAAGCTGAATTTTTTTTCTTGCTTGCTCTTCTAATCCATGGTCTCAGTAAGGCGTGCTGAGAATATCTCATTTAAAACAGATGCACAACCAGTAGTCTTGCTATGAACATGTAAAAAATCTTGCTTTTTCAACAGGGATGTGAAGAGCAGTCACAAGGCTACCCATAAGGCCACAGTGTAAGGCTGCAAGCTCTGCCCCGCTGCCTATCTCTTCTAGTAGGCTCTCAGGCTACGCCTCTTCCAGCATTGGTTTCACACTGGTTTTTGTTTTTACCTGATAGGCCTGTCCAGACTTTCTTGCCTTGGGGCTCTTGCACTTGCTGATTTCCCCTAGAAAGCTCTTCCAACCCTCTTTGAATGGTTGAAACACATTCTTCAGGTCTCAGCTTTAGTATTCTCTCTTCTGAGAGGCTTTCTGTAAAATATATATCCTGTCCCTTTAATATCCTTTGCAGTACCTTGCTTATTTTCATCATAGCTTATCTCTGTCTTTAATTATTCTGTTTAATTTTTAAAATTTACTTGTGTAAATTTCCCCCAATAAGGCAGGGATCATGACTATTTTCTCTTCCAGCATAGTCTTAGTATCTAGCACAGTGCCTGGCACACCGGAGGCACCAAAACGAATGAACGAATGAATGAATGACCATAGAAGCTGTTTGTTCTTTATAGGACCTTAGCCAAGTTACTTCCCTTCTTTGGAGTTCATTTCCTCATTTGTAAAGTAAGTGAGATTCAATTAGCTCTAACACTCTTATGCCTCTGAAAGTACGTATTTTCTTATCATTTTACAGATGGGAGAGTTAAGGCAGGAAAGCATGCTGTTCAGCCCAGGGACAGGCGCTCTGGTCCCCTAGACAGTTTCCACCAACTGAGAGTCTTTAGCAAAAACCCAGCTGCCTTCTCTATAGAGACTCTCCCTGCCACCCTGCTGGTATTTAGTTTCCTTGTACCAAAAATGATATTTAGTTCTCTGTGTACCACAATTTCATTCCCTTTTCAAGAGTTCTCAAAACACAGGATAAAATAGCTCCTGCTAGGAAATGGTACAGGCTCCTTGAATTCCAAATGAAATTCTGAGAACAAAAGCGTTTCTCACTATGCTGGGTGTTCTCTTTGTATGTCCCTGGTAAAATAAAGAGTTCCAGGAGTGGGTGGGGGTGGAGGTTGGGGGGAAGGCTGATATTTAAACTAATTCTGGGGAAAACAGTGAGGAAGGAGGGAGTAGGAGGCACAAGCACAAATATAATGTGGAACTGGTAAGAGCATTTGAGGAAGGTTGAACATGAAGATAATGTATAGTTCTCTTGCTTTGGCATAATGCACCCACAGAACTCTATGTGAGAGAGACATCACTGGTTCCAGTTCACCTCTCCAGACTCATTTTCTAACAGTCCATTACACACCAGAGGTCCCAACCACACTGCTATGTGCAGCAAACTGTTTCCTTCCAGATTTCCATGGTTATGCACATATTCCTCAGAAATGTCCCTCCAGCCCTAGAAAACTTGTACACATCCTTCAAGACCCCATTCAGATATTGACTTGAGTGGACAGCCTTCCAAACCTTCCTCCCCTGAGCTTCTAATATACGTTCTCTCTTATACTTATCTTGATACTCTATGAATTAACATTTTCATGTCTGTCTTCTTCATCAGGCTGAGTTTCTTTAGGGCAGAGCTGGGTCTAATTTGTTTTAAAGTCTTACAGCCTAACCTTGATCTTATAGTAGATGCTCAATAACTGTTGAATAAATTTTGGTTTGCTCACCTGTGAATTAAGGGCAATAATACTTGCCTTACCTGCTATGAGGTTATCTAAGTCCTAATTTCATTATAATGTGTAATATACATGTAAGCCATCATTTTATTCAAATTGCACAACCCAAGTAGCAGGTAGACTGGACAGAATATTATTATTCCCTTATCCAGATGAGCTTGCAGGGGTTAAGAAGCTTTCTTTGAACAGCACAGCTATGAAGTATCAAACTAGAAGAAGGAAACCATGTTGCTTGACTTTTGGTAGGGTTTTCCCCCATCAGATCACAAATGCCTTCCAAAAATTTGCTGTTAAGTTTGGCCATGTTGACTGATTAAAAAAAACATGTATATAAGTCCTTCTGGAGATGTCACAAATGCATCTACTACTCCCATTTTCCATAACCACCACCACTCTGGCCTAGGGTTCTGTTACTGCTCAAAATGCATACTTATTGCACTTCGTCACTTTCCTTAACCTTTGCCTCCACCTTGTCCACTTTCTCTTTTCCCACACTCATGAATCCTTCACTTGTTCTTTTGAAAATGGAAATCAGATCCTGTCATGACACCATCTCCCTGAGCCCCTCAGAGCTTTCTTATCGTGCTTTGAATAACGTCCACATTTCTTTGCATGACCTCTAGGGGTCCGCATAGTCTGAGCCCTGATGACCTGAACAACTTCATCCATCATTTCCCTTTCCCTTGACCACTGCTTCAGCTCCTCCAACATCCCAAGGGCTTCCCCCATGCCGTCCCTCCATCTAGAACTTGTCTCCCACTTTCACTTGGTTGGCTTCTTCCCAACCTTCAATGACCACCCTAATTAGGCCATCCACTCTTCTCTGTCTCATCTTCAGATTCAGTTTGTTTCCTTCACAGCACTTTACTCAATTGGAATTACAGTAGAAGCCCTCTTATCTTATCTGATGCAACAGGGACTGCAATTAGATTACTTGAAAAAGATGGTTAAAATGGAGAATCACCAAAAAATGACTCATAACAGGTATTTTAGCTTAAAAACACCTAAGTGCACATGTATTTATCCATCTTTTGATGTAGTGGGGACTTGAAGACATTTATAAAATAAATGTAAGTACAGATTTTTTTTTTCTCCAATCTTTTAGTGTTGTCTCACCTACACCTAATATTACAATATTTTTAGTGCTGCATCTTTGAACCTTTCAAAAGTTATTTAACTTAGTTTCCAAAGAAATAAAACAACTTTTTTGTACTCATATTTCACTAGTTTATATAATTTTTAGTTGCATTGCCCAAATATAATAAAACACAGACATTTAAATAGGTTTAGAAACAAACAGAATTGACTCCTAGTATGCCTCCAAAAAAGTTGATGTGAGCAGAAATATATGGGCTGACCAGGAGCTTTCATCTCATCCAAGGTGTCAATTGGGGTGTTTACAGAGAGAATGGAGAATGCAGGTCAATCCAAAGAGATGATTGAGTAGAAATTGGTTAGGAGAGATTTAGTTGCATCTGATTGTTGGCTTGTTGGTTATCTGTCCCGCTGTTAGGTTGTAAGTTTGTGAGGGTTGAGCCTCTTTCTCTTTAACTTGGAATGCTTACCCAGTGCATAGCACAGTTCTGGGCATCGAGAGGACCAATTAGTGCCAAAATTTGAATAAACAAGTGAGTAGACCATTTCTCTCCTTAAACAAAGACTTCTGTCTCTTCATCTGTAAGAGGATAGGCATGGACTGTGTAAGCATGGTCATTTCCAGATCCAGATTCTGTTACTACTAACTGTGTATTTCTATATTCCAAGTTCTACTAACTTCTTCCATAGGTTCTACAATCACTTAAACCATTACATATTGTCCTTTCTCATGCACACACATAGAACAACCTTTACCGTGGCCACACCACTACCTCCCTCCCTCCTGAGGCCATTTGTTGGTTTAGGATGACCACTCCCCAGAGCTTCCTCCAAGAGAGGTAAGGAGATGGCAAGGACAGTTAAAGGCCGTGGTGCTAGAGCTGTGGAATCTCTGCTAGACTGTTTTTGGAGTGCTGTGCAGGCCTAGGGCTGCTTCGAGTATGAGTAGGAGGAGCCTCTACTTTGAAGATCTGAGTTGGAAACCTGCCTTATTCGAGACATTGGGCAAAACTCTTCCCCAACTCCCATTGCTGTGTGTTGGTCTTTTCTGGTCTCCATAGAGCTGAGATCCAGAGAGCCAAGATTAGGTGAGAGAGCTTTCGTGGGTCCTCTACCTCATAGGAGCCCACCATGTGGTATGGTACAACAGCTAATTTTAAAATTGTTATATTTATTTTTTAAAAATACATTTTTATTGATTTCAGAGAGGAAGGGAGAGGGAGAAATAGAAACATCAGTGATGAGAGAGAATCATTGATCGGCTGCCTCCTACATGCCCCACCCCTGGGGATGGAGACTGCAGCCAAGGCATGTGCCCTCCTGGTTCATAGGTTGATGCTCAACCACTGAGCAACACCAGCCAAGCAGGCTTTTTTCCCCCTTCAATTTACCCCTTTGCATATTTCCTTCTCATATGTAAGGAAAAAGAGAGACTAATTGAGGATTTGGGGTTCCTGGTTACCAGCATAATAACAGTGGCAATAAATGATGATGATGATAATGATGATGATGATGATGATGATGATGATTTCTAGTATTACTAATAGCTAATAGCTTTTTGCATATAGTGAGCACTTTGATGCCAGGAACAAGACTACACATGCTACAGAGATTTAACTTTTTAGAGCCCCACAGGATACACACTAGTATTGTTATTATTGTTGTTATTATTATTATTTTATAAATAAGGACTGAGGCATAGATAAGTGGAAGTCACAGAACCAATAATGGCAGACAAGAATTCAAACTTATGTCTATCTGACACAATGTGAGTTCTTACCACTATACTAAATTAACTTAGAATGTACCTAACACCATGGCATTCATTGAATAATTAACATATTGATTTAACATGTCATATATGATATAGTATGGAGAAATAAGAATAAAGGCCCCTGACTGTAAGAGGAACATTATAATATGAGAAGGGAGACAGACTCAAAAAATGATAATAAAAACTGTACAAGAGAGCCCAGCTGATGTGGCTCAGTGATAGAGCATTGATCTAGGAACCAAGAGGTTACAGTTTGATTCCAGGGCAGGGCACATGCCTGGGTTTTGGGCTTGATCTCCAGAAGGGGGTGTTCAGGGGGCAGGTGATCAATGATACTTCTCTCTCTCTTTGGTGTTTCTATCTCTCTATCCCTCTCCCTTCCTCTCTCTCTGAAAATCAATAAAAAGATATTAAAAAACTGTACAAGAGAAAGTGAAATAAATCCTACAGTAGAAGGATAGCATGTCCTATACCTTAGGAGGGAGGTCAGGGTAGACTTCCAAGATAAGGGTCTTAAAGAACAACCACATTTTCAAAAGTCCAAGGCAGGAATCCTAATACAATGCAAGTACTTTGTCCTCCCTTTATCCATGCAAAATTTCACCTTCATCCATATCCTAATATTTTTCCCATGGAACCCAGGTGCAGCTTCAGAATCCTCCTCAACTCAGTCACCAGCACATATCAGCTACAGCTGTCCTATGAGCTTAAAAGCATTTATATGCTTGGTCTCAGGGAAACAAGAAAGGAAAAGCCTTAGTCTCCTCATTTTTATCAACTTCTATAATGTCGGTCATCACAGACATTTCCCACCTGCCTCTCCTTGCTTCAATGCTGAGGCAGTTTAAAGTGTTTTCAAACTTCTCACCTCACTAGCTGTCAACTGGGCTGCAAGCTGTGAAGGCCCCACATCAGTACACGATGCTGTGAATGTGTCCTGAGATGCCTTGTGGGATCAGGAAGTGCATGTACAATGTGGACGCCCAGGAGGAATGTACTCCAGCTATACTCAAAATACGGAGGGAGGTGGAGAGGGAAAGAGAGGCAAGGAAGTGCATTTCTGATCTCAAAAGAACCCAAGTCTCCAGAGCAAAAGCAGAAAGAACATGGGAAACCGCTAGGGCCCACCGGCCTGTGAGTCAACTACCCTTAGGGTCCAGTGCACAGGCCCATCCCTGCCAGGCTTTCTGCTGGAACCTGACAAGTTTCTTCCTGTCCCTGGGCCTCACGGTCCTCATTGGTAAAACATAAGATTTGGCTGAAGTTCCCTGCAGTCCCAACATTCTCTAATAATTCTCAGTGGCAGAGTGATGAATAGGAGAGAGAGCAACGCTGGGCTGTGGAGCAGGCAGGATCCTATCCCAGGAGCTGACTAATGGCTCTTGTGCTCTTGCTACTGAATGTGACAATACCTGCAGGAGTGCACCCTGCAATGTAGACCCCTCCTGCACAAATGAGAAAGTAAAAAACAAAAATAATAATTGGGTCTATTGCAGTGATGGCGAACCTTTTGAGCTCGGCGTGTCAGCATTTTGAAAAACCCTAACTTAACTCTGGTGCCGTGTCACATATAGAAATTTTTTGATATTTGCAACCATAGTAAAACAAAGATTATATTTTTGATATTTATTTTATATATTTAAATGCCATTTAACAAAGAAAAATCAACCAAAAAAAATGAGTTCGCATGTCACCTCTGACACGCGTGTCATAGGTTCCCCATCACTGGTCTATTGTATGGACAGGAATACCAAACAACACAAAACCAAAAAAATGATTCAAAAGTAGACAAAGGTGCTGGCTGTGCAAGGATCTTGGGAGAGGCAAATGCAGATGAATATGTAACTGCACGTAATTTTTTAAGTTGTCTGATATCCAACAGAGGCCGGTTAGCCTCAGATGTTAACCAGAAGAGCCTGGCAATGTTCACAGCATTTACTGAACACTTGCATCGCTGCACACATGAAGTAATCGCTTTATTTCCCACAGCAATTGCATGAAGAAAGTCCTACCTAGGCTCTCCTTTTACAGGGGAAGATACCAAGGTTCACGATCACACAGACATGGCAGCTCTGGGGAGTCACAACCAGGTCAGTCTGAACAACAGCGTCATGCTTGCCGCCATCGTGCCTTCAGAAAAGCAAACAGACAAACTGGCTTCCTCTTTACACCGACTCTCCTGTGATGAGGAGAATTTCATGACAGCCTTTTCCCACTCGTTCCAATCCTTCAAGATCCCACTCAAATGCCACCGCTTCTGTGAGAGCCTTAGTCAGAATCAATCTGACCCTCTTTGGGCTCCCGAAGCTCTTAGCTTTTACTTCCATTAGCGCACTTAGCACTTCCTGCCTGGTGTTGGAGTTAATTGAGTCTGATTCTCCCTCCACTCTACACCCAAAGCAAGTTGTTTAGACTTTCATTATGGCACTTAGCATCTTTCATTAATGCTAGCCATGCCTGGATTTATGCAGTGAGCCCTTTCCTTAAGGACCGGCACTGTCTTAGGAATCTTTCTGTGTAACTGACACTTAATAGAGCTTTGGGAACAGATGCTTTCTAAATAAGGCTGGTGCACACAGCTGGATTGGGCTATCTGTCTGATCTATGGGCTGCCACACTCCACTGGTGTGCTTTTCCTTGAACCCTTTCATGGCCAGGGTTATTGGGCAATGTCAGGAAGGGGTCAGGGACTCCTGTGTGGAATTTCTGTCAGATAACCGAGGAGGTGGGGCAACTGACCTTTCCTCATGCCACATCATCCCCGTGGTCCTCTCTCCTCCAGTGGAGGTCTGTCCACTTTTGCATCATCACTTTAGGGAAAGGCCTGCTTGCCTTACTCTGGAGTTTGTGATTTTGTGATTTCCTTTTTCCTGTGGGGGGAAAAAGGCTCTGGTCCCCATAAAATATCTTTAGATATCATTTTTCAAGGGATGGAGGCTTCAATGGCCACCTGGGACACTTAGTTTCATATGCCTATGTTCGCTCCTGGCTGGAAATCTGAATGGTTTAGATCACAGGGTTTGAGGTGGACAAACTGGGTTAAAGTTCCCACTCTGTCCCTTGGGAAGTGAATTAGTCACTCTAAAACCTTTGCTTCCTCAGCAGTATTACAAAAACAATAGTAGTACCCAGCCAATGAGGCTGCTCTGACAATTAAATGCACTTATAATGTGTTCTAGCACAGTTTCTGGCTCTGTTGTATCTGTTGCTGCAGTTGCTATTATTGCGTTGTTGAGTAGTTGTTGTGGTTGTGGTTGTGTTTTGTAAACACATCATCTAGCTTCTAAGAAACAAGAAGAACAACAAGCAGCTGAAAATGTTACCTCTGCAGCTCATAGGAAATGCAAAATCGCATGTAGCTTCTTCTAGTTGGGAGCCTAAGAATAGCTATAGTTATGTTTCTGCTTAAAAATAACTTGCATGTTTTTAGGCTTTCAGAACCGAAGGTGCTTTAGAGAGCATCTCTATCAATTATGCCATTTTACAGGGAACTAAAGCTCACTGAGGGGAAATAACATTTCTAGGGTCAATCCTTCCAAAATCAGCCAAGTTATGGCACTAACTCAGGTTTTCTGACCCCAGTGCAGTGTTTCTCCTACTGAACATCCCTTGAGCTGCTGCCTTTTTCTTGGATTTAACCATCATGTAGCCCTTCAGCTTTCCCACCAGTCCCTATGGTAACCTGGGCATCATCGGAGGATGCTGCTTTGCCCAGTATTAAGAAGACAACCATAACACATCTTGCTACACAGATACTGCTGACATGAGTCTAGTTTAGCCGTGGGCAAACTACGGCCCGCGGGCCGGATCCGGCCCGTTTGAAATGAATAAAACTAAAAAAAAAAAAAAAAGACCGTACCCTTTTATGTAATGATGTTTACTTTGAATTTATATTAGTTCACACAAACACTCCATCCATGCTTTTGTTCCGGCCCTCCGGTCCAGTTTAAGAACCCATTGTGGCCCTCAAGTCAAAAAGTTTGCCCACCCCTAGTTCTTTATGCTGACAAGTTTCCACTCCATTCTAACCATCCTGTGATATTACTCCTACATGAGCCAATTCTGCTGAAACTAATGTGCCAATGTCTACTAGTAATGAGGGTTGAGGATCCTAGTCCTTTCCTACAAATGCTGCCCTTGAACTCAAACACTGATGAGGATTGCACTGGCATTCTGGGATCAGCTTCAACAGTGCAAAACAGAAGGAAAATAGGCTAGGTTTATTACCCTGCATACTGAGAGAGCAGAGTCAAGGCCTCGTATAGCTAGTGAAGAGGAGATGAAATGAAATTTTGGGTGGAAACTACTACCCAAGGTGCAACTGTGGGGAAGAGACCCTAATCCAACCCACCCAGTAGCATTTACTCATGATTCAAAGTGGGCAGTCATTCTGCCCTAAACATGTGCCTATTATGCCTTGCATCTTACGACCTTTCTACTTTTGTTCATGCTTTCCTCTATTATTTAAAACTAAAGTCTTGGTGCACAAATTTAATGGGCGGGGAGTGGGGGGGGGGGGCGGGCTGCGTGCTCAGCCCGGCCTGTGCCCTCTTGCAATCCGGGACCCTTCGAGTAAGGTCCCTCGGCCTGGCCTGGCGATCAGGGCCTATCCGAGCTGCTTTCCTTCCCCTGGCTCCCGGCAGTTGGCCCTGCCCCCACCGCTCCCACTGCTTGCCATCTGTATGGTTCTGCCCCCCCTTCCCCTGCCACAGGTCGCCTCCATCTGAAGGCAACAGACATGGGGTGCGATCGCTTGGCTGGCCTGGGCCTCCTTCTGTGGGACAATCGTGGGGCGATGGAGGGGCCCCTGACCAATTGCATTGCACCCACCTTGGCTGGCCTGACGCCAGTGCGTATCATAGCATGGTTGTCTGGAAGGTTGTCCAGACGGTCGTTCTGCTGTTCAGTCGTTCGGTTTATTTGCAGATTACACTTTTATTATTATAGATTATATAAGATTTTGTATCACTTAAAACTATTTTTATATGTCATTTTGTTGAATCATCATAACACCCTGGTGAGGCAAGTTACTTAATACTGCTATTTCAAGTAAGAAACTGGAAGATCAGAGACATGAAAGGACTTGCCCAGGGCCACAACACTCATCTGTGCAGTAAGCTCTTCTTCTCCCGTCTCCAGGTTCAGTGACTCCCCATATGTGAGAGTCAGTAGAACCTCCAGACTGAGAGTGAATGTGGGCAGCGGATCACCTGGGTTTGAATCCTAGCATTTGCCACTCACTTATACTATGAGCCTAAGCCTGTTACTGAGACAGTCTATGCCTCAGCTTCTTCATATGCAGGTTTGGGAATAATCATGGTCTTACTCTCAAAAGACTGAGAGGAGTAAATGAGCTATTATGTGTAAAGTGCCCAGAACAATGGCTGGCAACAAAATATATGCTCAGTAAATGTTGCTATAGAAACTACCTTGGTCTGTTTGATTTCTCTTTCTGCCAAGGCTCATCTGAAATGCTGTAAATTGTTATTCTGACTTTTCATAAATAGGTACAATTTTTGCCTCTTTTGGACCCTGTAATCATTTGTTCTTTGCTCCCAGCACACAGTGTGTTCTGCTGTGCACCGGAGATATCTGCAAACTTGTTTTCCTCCTCCCACTTCCCCCTTGCCTGTGAGTGCTGTGGCACAGGAGGGAGAGCTGTGATATCAGCATATCCCCTGCAGTTCCCAGTAGCATGCTTGATGCCAGAGGGGAAGGCAGCCAGCAAATGCTAGTTACACTGAATTCAAGTGAACCCAGAACTCCAGTCCCCACTACGTCCTGGAATGTTAGGGCTGGAAAGGCTCCTTAGAGATCAGCCATCCTGCACTGATGCTGGGTAATTGGGCTGCTGAGAGGGGGAAAGATACCTGTCTGAAGCCAGGCCCCATGATAACAGAAATAGGAGTAGAAACCAGATCTACCCTGGGTTCCACCCAAAATACTAGGCTGTGTCTCTCTCCTTGGAATGAAGGGGAAAATAGCCCATGTACCTGAAGCAAAGAGGGAAGAATGGGACAAATGACAGCATACAGCTAAGCTTTGGCAACAGCATTGCTCAAAGAATAGAGATGTATTAGGAACACACATCCAGAAGCCGACCAGGGATGAAGGACGTGAATAAATTACATGGCCAATAGGCAGTTTTTCTGAACCAACCTGGTATTTCTTTGCTGCATGAATGGATCAGAGCCCTGCAATGGAGGAGCTTCTGGTCCTGACGGTATTAAATGCAAACCTTTAAATGGTTTTCTTCCTCTTTCCATTTCACATTTAATCTAAACTGGAGTCCTCAAATCTTGGGCTCCAGATCACTCTCTTCATGTTGGTATTTGTACATAGAAGACACTGAGATACACAGGTCCCTGTACATAGATGCCATTTCCTGTAGTTCTCCGTGTGATAGCTAATCTGGTGGGAATGAGAAAAGGTGAAGTCCTCTCAGCCTCTACCTCCAGAGCCTCTTTTCCACAAATTGCTGTCATGTTTTTCCACCCCTTTGCTGAGGTTTAAAATGTAAAATGAATCAGATAATTCTGTACTGGTCAGCATGACTTGACCAGGAAAATGTTTTGATTCCTGGTACTGTCAAATCCTGTCTTCCAAAGTAAGATAAGGGGAGTCTTAAAGTGATAAGTTTTTCCATCACCTGCCTTAGGGGAGGAGGACAAGGAGAATCTACTTTCTCATGGCGTGGTTGGGGCTTTCGAAGAGCTGAATAAGCCCACCCAACCCTGGAGTGGGGGGCTGCTTGTTCAGATGACACCTGTGGCTGCCCATAACTACAAACAGAGCCTCTGAAAATGGGGCACATTGTTTGCCAAGTCATGGTTAATGAGAGATGATCATTCATAAATCAGCCTTCCTGGGGAGAGATGCCAAGATGACAAGCAGCTCTAACTTTGGGACTTTGGGGGAGGTCATCTTCTTTTGATCCATATATTCAATACAGAAGTCATTCTTAAAAAATGTTAATGCCGAGGATAAAAAGTACAGTTAAAAGTGAAGGTGAGACGAGGAGAAGGGAAAAATACCTTTTGCAAAGGAAATTCATTTGGAAATAAGTTCCAACTGTTGGCTGTTGATGGTACCCATGGTTATTTTTATTTATTTTATTTAATTTTTTAAATTTGTTATTATATTTAATAAATATATAACTTACACACACATATCCCAATACACTATCTTTTTAGTTGACAAAATGAGAAATCTCCAAGTGGAGTTCTACTCAAAGTTGGAATTATACCCACCTAATCAGTTCAGAAACTGAGAAATCCTTTTTGGAGTTTCCTCAAAAAACTGAAAATGGAACTCCCATTTGACCCAGCCATCCCACTTCTAGGAATATATCCCAAGAAACTAGAAACACCAATCAGAAAGGATATATGCACCCTATATTCATAGCAACAAATTCACCATAGCTAAGATTTGGAAACAGCCTAAGTGCCCATCAGCAGATGAGTGGATTAAAAAACTGTGGTACATCTACACAATGGAATAATATGCTGTGGTAAAAAAGGAGTTCTTACCATTTGCAACAGCATGAAATAAGCCAGTCAGAGAAAGATAAATATCACATGATTGCACTCATTTGTGGAATATAATGAACAATATAAACTGATAAACAAAAACAGATCCAGAGACAGAGAATTATCGATCAGAAGGTCAAACCTCAGAGGGAAGGTAGGGGAGGGTGGGGGTAAGGGGGAGAGATTAACCAAAGGACTTGTATGCATGCATATAAGTCTAACCAATGGACACGGACAACAAGGGGTGGTGAGGGCATGAGTGTGGGAGGACGGTAATGGGGGGATAAGTACACATATGTAATACCTTAATAAAGAAATTAAAAGTAAAACAAAAATTTTTAAAAAGAGGAATTATAAAGGGGGACTTTCCTCACCAGATATCCAAACCCATTTCAAAATGTTTAAAAAGATGTTTTAAAATAGTGTAATGTTGTAGTTAAAAGAGACAAGTCACTAATTGAGGAGGCTGAAAGCCAGAAAGGGTAAATGACTGCTTAACGTCATAGAGCTAGCTAGGACAGTTTTCATAAAGTATAGAAGTATTTTTATTTATTTTTTAATTAGGACCAGTTTGGTGGTGGTTGTTGCTGTTATTTTATTATTATAATTTCATTTCTCACATTGGCTTAATATACTGTGGAAACAATATCTGATAAGTTTTCAAAGAGCTTACATATCCATCTTACAGACACCATAAGTCATGTGTAAATAAAATTTGGTACTAACTTATTATCATCTTTGCCTTGAAGAACCACCTTCTCTATCCCTCTGATTTATATCAATTTCCAAACTACTCCACAGATGGGCCATTAGCAATATATTGACTACATACTTTTTTGGGTGGCATTTCTAAATTTAAGTTCCCCCTGGGCATGTTGGAGCTGCTGTGACACATATGGATCCCATTACTTGCAAACAATGACATTTTCTGTCCAATCAACACCTTCCGTGTTGATGGAAGTAACAGAGGTAAAAATGAAAACTGAATTGCCTATAAATTTTGAAGTTTAGTGGATTTAGAAGATTGATTGTGCTTTATTGTTGTTCATTTTTACATTGTTACACTTAATCAGTGTCTTCACTTTTTTTAAAAAAAAACTTTATTCCCTTTCTCACTGAATGCCCCATCAGCTCATAACCTCCTGAGCTGTCACTTACTACCACCTAGTAACATATAATAAGCCCCTGCTGATTCTGTCGAGCTCTACTTTCCTTGAAGTCAGAGACAATCTTTCCATGAATAAGAAGCAGCCCTGCTGATCTCTCCCTCTTTGTGCCATGCAGTGCAGGGTCAGCAGGTGCATGACACACATACTCCCTTCTTCTGCACCCAAGGCAGACTCCACTAACTGATCGTGGCATTCTTTCCAGTTACACCCAGTCAAGTCCTCAGAGTCCTCACCATCCGCATTCCTGGAAGCCACTCCCAATTTACTGGAATTGACAGACTTGACAAAACCTATTTTCTGGCCTCACCTTAGTGCTCAAAAGCAACGGTTTTAGAATTGGACCAACCTGAGTTTAAATCCCAATACTACCACTTACTTGATTCGTGACCTGGACTATCCACATGCCCTATATCTCAGATTTCCCCACCCAAAAATGACCAGTCCTCTCCTGCTTCAGAAGTCTAAATTTAGGCATTTCCTCCTTTGAGAAAAATCTCTATTTACATAGGACCCAGTGTAGGTGCCTCACCTAGGCCTGTGCAAACACCCCGAACTGGCTCTTCGTACTCCTTCTCACTGGAGCAGTAATGGGCTCATTTCTTTTAATTTTCCCTGATTGGTGTGTGAGCTCCTGCGGGCAGTTATGATTTTCAGAGCCCAGCAAAGGTCATAGGCTTTTTCCTGGACTCTGAAAAATAGCTAAAATAAGTAGCAACATTAACACATAAAAATCACTTAAAATAGTGCTAAGCATATGATAAATGTTCTATGTGGATGAGTTATGTTCATATTTATTGTTATGTCCCATCACTTTGAGGCTCAGAGAAGAAAGCTTACTACAGAGCTAACTTTTACATATGTATGGTTTAATTTTGGATTGCCTTTATTCTCTGGCTGCCGATGATGCCAAAGTTCTCTGTACTTTCTATATTTTAAGGGAGCTGCATTCCTTGAAATAGAGCCATATTGTCCTTTCTCATAAAACCTGACATGGAACCATATACGTAAGAGGCCTATTTAAGCCCGTTTTGGGCCACACCTGTTTGCTAACACTGATGTCCACCAGCCCAACCTTTGCTGACACCAGCCTTACAGGGACCCAAACTAGATACTCTTCCAAGTTACTGGAGCCCCACTATTATTTTCTGAGTACCCCTGGCCAAAGAATTAGCCCAGGAGGTCTGTTAAAGGCAGACTGCTGGGTCCATCCCCAGAATTTCTGCTTCAGTGGGGTGGGACTTGAGAATTAGCATTTCTAACAAGTTTCATGCTGCTGGAACTGGACCATTCTTTGTGAACCACTAACAGAATAAAGGAGATAAAAGAGCAACACTCTTGCCTAGGGAAGTACCATAAGTTCTGTTTATCAGTTCCCAGGCTGGTGATGATCTCCATCTGAATCGTGCAAGCTATATTTGTAACTAATTCTCATTAAAGGCAAGAAAATGTTTGCATAAGTATCAACTGCAGGACCTTGCTGAGGCATGAAAGAGCATGGCTTCTAAATTTTGCTGATGGAGCTTGCAATTTTCCTTCTTTCTCAGTTAACACCAAGTGGAAGGACTTAATACTTTAATATCTCACAGTGAATACCATACTTTTGCAGGTACTTTATGTTTTTCCAGAGTGCTTTCAACTATGTTATCACATTTGATTCTTATAACTGCTTTAGGGAAGGCAGGCAAGAATTTGCTTCTCTCTTTGAATGGCAAAGCAAAGTAAACCAGGACTAGAATCCTCAGTTCATCACCCAGTCTCTTTCCAGGATACCACATTGTTTCTGATGCAAGTGTCAGTTCTGCCTCTGAGCTCCCTTCATGTACTAAAACCTGAATTTATTTTAACTTGTTACAGACGCCTTAAGCTAAAAGACCTCTGAAGGAGACCTACGAATCAGAGGGTTGGTTCTTAGGCACTTGGGAATACAGATTCCATTGAAAGCCTCAGGAGAGCTTTGGACTCTCGTTTCAAACAGAACATATGTGTACATATGTAATAAAGTTTACATAAGGTTTTAGGTTGTACATGGGTCTCTTAGAGTCCAGGGCTACCATGCTTTGTGACTGAGAAAGGCATCATTCCCAATGAATTAACCATGGCCCTGTAAAGACCATCCACAAACCAGGGAAGCAGAGCAGAGGCCATCTAGTCACTTTTTTGCTTGTTTATTTGGTTGTTTATTGTGATTTTTAACAGAGGAGTAAACTGAGATTCAAAAACTTAAGCAATTCATTTCAGATACCACAGCCAAATAAGGGCAACATTAGAGTGGGAACTAGGACTTCCGGAAGGCAACATGGTATTGTGGAAGGCGACAGGCCCTGGAGTCAGGGAACCTTGCACTCTCAGTTTATCCTACTTACTGGCTGTAAGACCTTACTTAACCCTTTCAAGATTCACTTTTCCTGCTTTACAAATAGAAATCTGAAAACCAAACAATGTTTAAAAACTGTATTCTGAGAGAGTGCTTTTAGTCTAAATGAAAGAAAATATGTCAAGTACTAACACAAGTTGTAGCACCCAGTAATTACGAATTCCCTGGCTTCTGACTATTTTCCCCAGCTCAAGTTCATGTGTAACAATTGAATAAATGTTTCTTTCTCTCAGGACAGGTAGATACTATCTCAGGTTAATCAGCAGCCATATGCATGCGGGTCCTCTAGATTGTATATATTGATATCATTATAGATGTCATAACAATGTCATTACTTATGACTGTGCTCAGGTGATCTGATGTTACTTTAAGTGCTTGTGTCATTGTCCCATGTAGGATCTCGGGGATATTTGTCCCCCTCTAAGCATGGATGTAAAAACAGAAAAGAAAAAGTCTGACTACAGGGGAGGAAAAAACCCAGACCACTGTTGTATCTAGGTCTCCCTACATTTGCAGTGCTTATTTTAGCTTGTGCAAGATTCGTTCTTCACACTGCAAAGGAACCACATTATACTCCCTAATCTACAGAGGGTAATGATTTTCACCCGAATATTTTGTTCCGTATTTGCATCTAATTCACATTTAAAGCTAAGCAGAATTTATAGGTCACTTCACTGCATACATTTTATTGTGTATTAAACATTACAAAATAAAGATCCTTGTTTTGGTTTATCATTGAATCCTAGAATGCCAGAAGTAGAAAAAGACCACAGAGGCTTCTTCTAATTCCCTTATGTCATAGGCAAGAGGTGGATCCTTGGGATGGGTGACTATCCTCAAGGTCAATAGTGAGGTCGAACAAACTGCCATCTGCAGAGCCTACACTTGAACTTACATTTCCTGGCTCAAAATTCAGTGTTCTCACCAAGTTTTTCCTGTCCTGCCTCAGAAATGAAGAGTCCATAAAGGCCAAACAGTTGTAGTAGCATTTTCTCACTTTTAATTTCTTCCTACTCTCATTTTCCACCCCCAAAAGAAATGCTGTGGACAGTAGGATAAAGATACACATTCTTTTTTCCATTTCCAATAAGTGGCTGCCCCTGGTTCTGCCTGTTGCCTTGATAAGGCTGCCATTATGCTTACCCTCACCTGCACCTTCCAGGTTACCTGAGCAGCAATCTAGCCTTCTGCCCAGGACCGTGGGCCTTGTCACTGCCCGATTACCCCTCCTGTCTCTCAGCCCTCAGGCGCCATCTTTTTGAACTTCTTGAAGTTCCTTTATAGAGGAGGTCTTTCCCACAGGGACAGTGCCCTAAATCAGCCCTTTGAAAGTGAGTAAGATCTTCAGACTCCTGGATTCTACATGACTGGTTTGGTGGAACAAAATAATTCAAGTGTTCAAATGACTTAAATACAAGTTGAATTTGCAAGTTCCTCATTTATCTATTTCAGGACTCAACTCTCAGTTTGTCTAATGACTCATAGGTGCCATGGCCCCATCCCTGTGGAATCTTGGGAGAAGTAAGCACCTTGAGTGAGACAGTTCCTTTTATTAGAGAAGTTAACAGTAAAGAGGGAAAACAATTTAAACCAAACTGCATTTCTGAGCATACTTTTATCCAGCTATTAAGATCTGCTCCTGGCCTAAGTGAGGTCATGGCTGTATGTTATCTAAGTCTGCACAGGGAGACAGCTGTGTGAACTTTGTGAGGTCATCATTCTGAAATATTTCCATATTAGCATTGGCAGGAAATGGCATCTTTGAAAAAACAGTAAACAAATTTATCTTGTGACTAAATAATTTTAAATATTTAGAGGAGAAAAACCTCGTAGTTCTATATTTGCCCCTGCTTTTGTAAAAAGAGCTTAATATACACAACTTTACTTTGGCCAGTGTGGTACTGTCACAGATGGTAAATACTTTCAGAGCTAGGCACTGTATTTTATATGTGTCTCTATTCTCCTTGATTTCCTGGAATGGAACCTGGTGCACAGCAGGCATATGATAACTGGTTGCTGATTAATAATCATGAGCATCTGTGTATCTGATAACTCCTTAAAGATTCCTGTGGTGGTAGGGTATTTTATTTTTTTTATAATTAATTTCTTTCTTTTTTTATTGATTGTAGAGAGAGGAAGGGAAAAAGAGAGAGAAACATCAGTGTGAGAGAAAACATCAATCAGTTGCCTCCCACAGGTGTCCTGACCAGGGATCGAACCTGAAACCTGGGTATGTGCCTTGACCAGGAATTGAACCTGCAGCCTTTGGTGTATGGAACAATGCACCAACCAATTGAGCCATGCTGGCTAGGTCTATTTTATTTGCTTTTCTTTTTTTTTTGGTCCCCAGACAGCTTCATAGTTGTTGGGTCTATAATCTCTTGAACTACACAGACTTAATAACTGGTATCCAGTACGTATCTACTGATGATCTGTCAATGTACATTTTCCATAAATTCATTAAATACATATTTATTGAGCACTTACGATGAGCTTGACACTGTTCCACATACAACAGTGAAGAAGGCACCCTCCTGGAGCTTTCATCCTAGAATTCTGACCAGCAGTTTTATAAAATGGATGGTTACTGACACTTTAGAATCAGGTTTGAAAAAGATCATCCAAAGCATGAGAATTACCTAAATTATTAGTGGTAATAACAGTACATCTACTTGATGTTTCTGGAGAACCTGATTCCTTATATTATGACCTCTTCAACCAATTCAGTGTTTTCCACCTGCCACTGGGTCCTGAGTGAATCTAAAATAATGATTCCCACTTCACTCCACAGTCTACATCACAGGGTCCCTTCCATAGGTCTTATCAACAGACCAATTGGTTAATCGGCTTCTCTTTCTCTTTACTGCTTTCTGCTGGTATCTGAAAGGCTGTCTGTATAGAAAGAGGAGTGGATTATCAATGAAGCAATTTAGGTTTTAACTTCAGTTTTGCTACTAATAAATGTGGATATATTTTTTTGTTTATCCTTTTAATGACTATTAATGGAGTACTTAATAGAGGCATGGCATGGCCTCGTTGAGGGTTCAGGTTTGAATGTTATCTAAGTTAGAAACGGAGCTCTGCGGTTTTCTGGCTATATAAGCATGGGTGAGTGACTTGACCACTCGGTTTCCTTACCTGCAAAATGGGGATAATAATCATATTTCCCTCATAGGATACTTATAAGTATTAATTGAGTTAATACATATGTAAAATATCTTTGAACAGTGTGCCTAAAGTGAGCACATTCTCAAAAAATGTCAGACACTATTACTTTATTGTTAATATTTGTTTTTATTATCAAACTTCAGGCACTGTCTGTGGCACTGAAGAAATAATGGGGGTGGGGGGCGGAGGAGGGAGGAAAGGTCAGGGTCCTTAGAGAATTTGCTTTCTAATAGGCAAAGAAAGCTCAAACAACTAAACACTCAAATACGTACATAATTGCAAGTGGTGATGAGTGCCAGGAAGGAAATGAACAGGGTAGGGTGGTTATTTAAGGAGGACCATTTGAACTGAGACCTAAGGAATAAATAGGTTGAGTGGTGAAGAAGGCCTGTGTGCCTATAGGTGAAGGACTGTCCACGAAGAGTGGAATGCCTGTGCAAAGGCTCTGAGGCAGGGCCTGAAGGCCTGTGTGGTGACATTGTGGTGACTGAGGTGGAGAGGCAGCTGATGCAGTGGGCAGGGTCCAAGCCATGCATATTGGGTGGGGACTGTGGAACTTGAAAGTTTTCCTGAGGGCAAAGGAAAGCCATGGATGGTACATGGTTTCCTTTCTGGCACATGGATTTCCCAAAAGTAAAGATGTGAATTAAATATTCTCTCGAGCTCCTTTGACACTGAAGAATATGAGATTCTGTGATGACTAACCAAAAAATTAAAGTTTCTGGGAAAAGCAGAAAGAAAATAAAGAAGCAGAGGAAGAGAAGGAAACAAGGAAGGAGAAAGGGAGCTAAGAAAGAAAGAAGCTGATGACGAAGACTTCTGTGGAGACATGAAATCTAGAAATGAAATGTTTAATATTCAGTGAAGATACGGACTTGGTACCTATTACATCTGTATGTGTGTAGGTGTGCTTTTGACTTATGCATGTATTTTGTACATTCACCGATTTGGCAGGAATCCAAACCGGGGGAGCCTTTGCAAGGAAGATAAATAAGAATAATTGGCTGGAAACGTTGGAGAGGGGAAAGAAATGATATGTCAATCACTTTGGTTAAATGCATGATTACTGGATATGAAGATGCGTCTGGAATAGGTCCTACTGGAAGGCTGGTGCTCAGGAATTGAAATGCTCACTGAGACATGGTTCAGTGGCTCCTTTCAGGAGTTGCTGGGTGGAAATCAAACAGAATTGCATTAGGAAAGGGAGTGGCTGAGAAAGTACTCTCTGGAACAGAAATTTTTATGAGGAGAGGAAAAAGGAGTGCAGTCCAAAAAGAAGAACTGACTTCAAGAATGCTAATTTGTTCCAGTCCTCAGGAGCCCAGAGGAAGTCGAGCACTTCTTGCTGTGATATTCAGATGCTGAGGTGAAAAGAGGCATGCAAGGCAGGGAAAATCAAAATAAATAAGTGTACTTTGGCCTCAGATATCTCCTTTCCAGCTGAGGAGGGTTGAAATGTAAGGATAGGAAGGGAAAACACACACTGGCCCAACTCTGCAAACACTTTGGAATGCTAATATCATCGCTGGCTCTCAGAACTTGCTGTTGATTCGGGCCTGTGTGGTTTGGTATCCTATGAATTTTGTAGCAAATGCTGGGAAAAATACTGCTTTGAGTTACCTCCGTACAGTGGGAAATAAAGAGTCCCTTATGGTTTATGATAGGTTCTTTCCTGGTAAGGAACTATCTATTAGCAATATGTCTCATTCTCTTAACCACTTCCCGTTTGCCAGTGGTTCAATAAGCATATGCCTGATTTGAGCAGATGCTGTTTAGTGGACACTTTACAATATGTTTTAAATGTTTAAAGCATGTAAACTAATCGAATCTTCCCAATGTATTACAAGATAGAGTCTAACATGCCCGTTTTACACATGAAGAAACAGAGGCTTAGAAAGGTTAAGGAACGTGCACAAAGACACGTTTCTGGGACTGATGAACAGATCCATTTACCAAATCTATGTTTCCTCGGTGCCAATATTTTCTTATCTATAAAGCAGGGATGGTTAATAATGACATCTTCAAATTCTCATGTTCCCCAAGATCCTTAGGAAGACTGGGGATTCAGTAAGTTCACTAGTATTTCTGTTTTCTGTGCTTTTCTCACCATGAGACACTCTCTGCCCATCCACTCTCAGCACTCCAATGCATTCCAATGCATTCAAAGGTTTTCTCTTAGCAGAACTGGTCCCGGAATCATGCAGTCCCACATAGGTATAAATAACAGACAATATAAATCAACCTTTAGCAGTCATTCCTTACTCTATTGCAGCTGCTAGTCAAGGGCTCACACTATCCCATTTAGACAATCCCAACATTATTAAGAGGCAGACAAGGCCAGCATTTCCCCTGGTTTGCATGTAAGAAACTAAGATTTAGATGGGGGTGTGGGGGTGTGTGACTTGGCCAAGGTGACATGATGAGTCAAAAGCAGAATCATGACACAAGCTCACATCTCCTAAATCCAGTTCTGGTACATTTTCTGGAAAAGCGCACCTTTGATTCTGAAAGCTCCAGGTCCCAGCAGGAAGCTTAATCCCTAGAGTGCCGGGGAGCGCAATCGCACTCCTCCTGTCTTTCGCCAAAAGTGCCAGGAGCACTATCGCTCTCCTCCTGCAGTGTCCAGTTCTAAGTCTGCTTTTATTAGTGATGATGATATTGCTAACTATGTCAATTCTTGCTGTGAAGATGACGATTTTGTGGAAGATATTGAATATGTAACTTCATTTACTTGCGATTCATAATTTCTTTCCTAAACTGCTGTAAAATCAGCAAAAATGCCTTGGCAATTTTAGCATAGTTCCTAGGATATTGGTTGGCACTCAAAGGGGTAAAAGTGCAAATGGGCAGGTGAGAGAACACTCTTCCCCCTGCCAATGTTCACTCAGCTTTAGCCAAACTTTGTCAAGTGAAAAACAGATCCAAATCTTTCCTTTTTTTTTTTTTAAAGAGAAACTGAGAAACTAGATTTTCATATGCAAAGCTATGATTTTTAAAAACCTGCCTCTAACTAAAACAGATCGGTAAGCTGGAGTCGCCACTGGACAGGCAGTTTTCCAACTCTGCCTCACGCTGAAGAAATGAGTTTGATTATGGTTGCAGAGCCATCAAGCTGAAAGCCCTTTCCACCACAGCTTATTTTTTGGGAGATCCGAACCTCAATCAATTAAACCTCAGAGAACAGAGGAGACTTTGGGCCCCAGGCTCCACTCCAGATCTACTAAATGAGAATCTCTATGGGTGTACATTAGAAATTCGTGTTTTCAAAAGCTTTCTGAAATGCATAACAAGATTGGGAAATTCCCAATGTTATTTCCACATCCAAATAGAAATAGTCTTATAAGAACTTTAAGTGAAAGAGTGTAGAACCGGGATAAGAAACCCAGGGCTCTGAGAGGCACAAGATCAAGATGTTAAATATTGTTAAATAGTTATACTAATACAACAAACAATTATACCTAGCAGTTTCTATTTGAGTTCCTCTATATGCCAGTCACTGTTCTAGGTACTTTATATGCACTGCTTTTAAAAATCCTCACAACAACCCATTGAGGTGAGTGCCAATGTTATTCCCATTTTATAGATGGGGAAATTGCAACACAGAAAATTAAGTACTACCCAAGGTCACCATGCTAGTATATAGGAGAATCAGGATTGGAATCCAGACAGCCCGGCTCTGAAGAACTAAACTCTCAATCACAATTAGGAAAAACACCTTCTCCCTGGAGGTAGAGATTATTTTGCATAGAGTAGCTGTACTCAGAAATCTTTCATTGATTTAGACTGATCAAAGGACAGTTGTTTTTCTTAAAAAATAAAACAAAAAAAAATAACCCCCACACTTCTGTCTTCCACAGGGAATCTAGAAGTCTTTGTAGGCTTTCTCCCATTCCAGTGACCCTTTGACAAGACCTATATATTTCCTGATTACTAACAGGGGGAGTTGAATTTTCCTTCTCATTTTTATGTGGAGGATTAGAGTTCAGGACCAAACAGTGGTGGCAATGGAAATAGGCTGTTTAATGATCACTTTGGTTTGATCTGGGAAGAGCTACCCAATAGGAGTAAGAATGAACTGAAAATAGGCAGGACAACAGTCAGTCTCTAAAAGGGGACCAGAATGATGACAGATTGCTAGTGCAACAAGGCAAACATGAATCCTTTAGGGAGGAAAGATAACATTGCCCTAGGCCTCAAATTACTTCTACAAAACATTCTGCAAATATAATGTCTAGCATACAATTAAAAAAAATAACTAGTTTCACCAGAAGATAAAACAACATAAATAAAAATGAAGAGGAAGGAAAAAATATAGGACAGACTCATAGAAGCTCAAGCTATTAGAGTAATCAGACATATTATATAATCAACTATGTGTACTATCTTCTGGGAAGTAAAATGTAAGATTGATAGATAATTTCAGCAGACTATTGAAAACCATGTGAAATAATCAAGAGAAAATTTCAAACTTGAAAAGTACAAAGACCAACATCAAGAATTTAATAGGGCCCTAGCTAGTTTGGCTCAGTGGATAAAGCATCGGACTGCATACTGAAAGGTCCCAGATTCGATTCTGGTGAAAGGTACATGCCTGGGTTGTAGGCTTGATCCCTAGTAGGAGGCGTGCAGGAGGCAGCTGGTCAAGATTCTCTCTCATCATTGATGTTTCTATCTCTGTCTCCCTCTCCCTTCCTCTCTGAAATAAATAAAAAATATATATTTAAAAAAAGGAATTTAATAGGCATAATGGCAGATTGGATAAAGATTAAAAGATAATTAGTAAATTTCAAGAGAGATAAAATGAAAACAGGATGGAAGCAGAGAAAGAGAGAAGGATGGAAAATACAGAAAGAATGTGGGAGGTTATAATGGATATAGTGTAAAACCCTAGCACAGTGGTTCTCAACCTTCTAGCCCTTTAAATACAGTTCCTCATGTTGTGACCCAACCATAAAATTATTTTCGTTGCTACTTCATAACTGTACTGTTGCTACTGTTATGAATCGTAATGTAAATATCTGATATGCAGGATGGTCTTAGGCGACCCCTGTGAAAGGATCGTTCGACCGCCAAAGGGGTCGCGAACCACAGGTTGAAAACCGCTGCCCTAGCATATCCTATATAATAAAAGGCTAATATGCAACTTGACCAAATGGCAAAACGACCGGTCGCTATGATGCTCATTGACCACCAGGGAGCAGACACTCAACGCAGGAGCTGCCCCTGGTGGTCAGTGTGCTCCCACAAGGGGGAGTACTGCTCAGCCTGAAGCTTTGAGCTGGGCTCAGAGCTGGTGAGTGCAGCTGCGGTGGTGGGACCCTCTCCCATCTCTGTGGCAGCACTAAGGATGTTTGACTACCAGCTTAGGCTCGTTCTCCATGGGGAGTGGGTCTAAACCATCAGTTGGATATCCCCCGAGGGCTCCCAGACTGCAGTAGGGCACAGGCCGGGCTGAGGGGACCCCCTCCCCCTTAAGTGCACAGTTTTGTGCACTGGGCCTCTAGTATATAAATGAATGTCATAAGGAAAAAAGTAAGAGGAAGATACAGAAATGATATCTGAAGAGTCAGTGGCCAGGAGCTTTCCAAATCTGATAAAAGACATCAAGACACAAAATCAAGAAGTTAAACATATCCAAAACAAATTAAATAAAAGAAATCACATGTAGGCTCACATAGTAAGATTGCTGACACCAAAGACAAAGAGAAATTCTTAAATGAACCCAGAATGAAGGAGGCATGGGAGTCAGATTACTACAAATTTCAACAATTGGACTGCTGGCTTACTCTTCACAAGAAACAACTGAATTATATCTTTAAAGTGCTGAAAGAAAATAATTACAATTATGAACTCTATTTCTAACAAAAAGTTCTTTTTCATGAGAAAATCTGAAACAAAGTCATTTCCACACAAATAAAGGAAAAGTATTCGTCAACAACAGATTCACACTGGTGGAAATACTAAAGGATATTATTCATGGAAAACATAAATTATTCCAGATGGAAACTTAGAGATGCAGAGTGGAACAAAAAGGAATAAAATTATGAATATATGGGTAAAAAACAATATGAACTGAATAAAACAACAGCAACAACAATGCTCTCGCATTGTTGAGTTAAAAAATACAAAAATCATACAACAATAATGACATGTACATTGGCAGGGAAATACATAAAGCTAAGGTATTCTAAGGTCTTTGCACTATCTTGGAAGAGGATCAAGTGCCAGTCTATAATAACATTTGAAAAGTCAAGAATGAATGTTGTGAACTCTAGTGAAACCACTAGAAGAATAGTTAAGTTTGTCTATTTTTTAACAAATTAATAAAAGAGTATGTAAATAAAAAATATGTAAATCTGAAAGAGGTAAAAAACACACAAATAATACAGTTAAACCGATGTTTAGAGGGATATGTATAGGTTTAAAATGCATATATTAGAAATTAGATGAAAAAATGTAAAAAAAATAAATAAGACACAGTAAGCTAAGCATCCATTTCAAGAAGTTTAAAAAAAACACCAAAAATACCCTAAAACTGCAAACTAAACATAAAGAGAGAAGGAAATAAAGTGTACAAATTACCGAAATAAGAAATGCACAGTAGAAACTATCAACAATGTCAAAACCAGTGCCTTAAAATCTTAGAAAAAGTGTGAGAGTAAACAAGCGCAAAAACCACCAATGCCAGTAAAATAAAAGATGACATCACTGCAAACACCACAATGTAGAAGAGATAATAAGAGAATATTATGAACAAATTTATGACAAGATATTTGAAACTATAGCTGAAATGGACAAATTCTTAATATAATATGAAGGAACAAATAACTACCACAAGATGAATGACAAAATTGATTAGTGCTGTAATGATCAAAGACATTGAAAGCTGTAAACAAAGAACACTCCTGGCCCAGACTGCTTCTCTTCTGAGTTCTATAAAACCATTCGAGAATAAAAACACCAGAGTCCTGGCGGGATAGCTTAGCTGGTTAGAGCGTGGTCCCAATACACCAAAGTTGCTGCTTGTTCCCAGGTTGGGGGACACATTAGAATCAACCAATGAATACATAAGAAGTGGAACAATAAACCAATGTCTGTTTCTCTCTCTCTCTCTCTCTCTCTCTCTCTCTCTCTCTCTCTCTCTCTCTAAAATAAAACACCTACCATACACAAACTCCCAGAGATAGAACGGGGGAGTATTCCCTTACTCTTTTTGTGAGGCCAACATAACCCTGATGCCAAATCAAAGAAGGATATTATAAGAAACGAAAATTACAGGCACTTTATTTCATAATCAAGATGAAAAAAAAACTTAAAATATTAGTAAACAGGATACAAGAGATAATATCATTACCAAGGTGGCAGAGGGAAAAATAACCCTGTCATCATTCATAGGTGGACATGATTGTGACATACTATGGAAAAATATTAGAATTACTAAGATGGCAAGGTCATTGGATATAACATCAGTGTAAATGAAATGATCTCTATCTCAATATACAAGCAAAAACAATTCAAGTATAACAATATTTTAAAAGATACTGTTTATAATAACATAAAAATCATTTAATAATTAGAAAATAAGTCTAACAAAGTCTGTGAAAAGTCTCTAAAACATACTGAGAACTATGAAACATTACTGAAGGAAAGATAAGAAGACCTAAGTAAGCAAGGCAATGTATTATGTTCCTGAATTGGAGGACTCACTAGTTAAAGATATCATTTCTCCCAAACTGATATGTAAGTTAAATGCTACTCTGATTAAATTCCCTGTAGGTTTTTTGTTTTTCTTAATTTGACATGCAGATTCTAAAATTTATATAAAAGTGGAAAAAGGGCTAACAACAGATTCCAAACAATTTTGAAGGAGAATAGGTGGAAAGACATACTGTCTCAGATATGAACACTTAGGTTAAATCTAAAACCGAAAAGACATAGCAGAACACTGAAATAGAAAAGAAAGACCAGAAACAGAACCACATATACTAAGTTAATTGATTTGTAACAAAGATGCCACTGTAGTTCAGTGGGGGATGAATTTCTCTTTGTCTTTGGTGTCAGCAATCTTACTATGTGAGCCTACATGTGATTTCTTTTATTTAATTTGTTTTGGATATGTTTAACTTCTTGATTTTGTGTCTTGATGTCTTTTATCAGTTTTGGAAAGTTCCCAGTAAATGATGCCATAAGTTGAATATCTATGTGGAGAAATAATTTTAGCTCCCTAAAATTACAGCCTACACAAAAATCAATTCCAGATGGGTTGCTTGTCTGAATGGGAGAACATAGAGCCACATGAAGGTAATACAGAATACCATCATACCTCAGGGTAGGAAATGTCTTCTTAAACAGGATATGAAGTTATCAATAAAAAAAACAACAACTGGTAAATGGGATTGCATTAAAGGGAACAATTTCTGTTCTGTACATCAAAAGAGTGAAAATGCAAGCTATAGAAAGGAAGGAGAAATTTGCAACATATACATTTAACCAAGAGCTCACACCTAGAACATATACAAACAATAAGAAAAGTACAACCCAGTAGAAAAATAAGGATAAAGTATATCAATATCTCAATGAACATAGGAAATAAAGCTAAACATCACAAATAGTCAGGAGAAATACAAGTTAAAATCACAGAGCTAGCACTACACCCCCACCAGAAGGGCTAAAATTAAAATGACTGACAATCTCAAGTGTTTGAGAGAATTTGGAGCAATGAGAGTCATCACATATTGGTGGTGGGAGTATAAATTGGTACAGCCACTTTGGAAACTATTTGGCATTATCTATAAAACTGAACATTCTCATACCACTCCTGGGTTTACATCCAACAGAAATATGTGAATATGTGCACCAAGAGACATATACAAGGATATTTATAGACTCTTTATTCAATAGTGTAAGCAGACCAAATATCCATCAACAGTAGAATTACAGATGGATGAATTATGACATATTCATACAATTGAATCCTCTACAGAAATGGAAATGAGGAAACTATACCTATATACAATTGCTGAATCCTATAAGTATAATATTGAACAAAAAAAACCAAATACACAAAATCATACTGGATGATTCCCTTTATATAAATTTCAAACACTAGGAAAAATAAACTCTTAACATTTAGGAATGCATGCTTAGGTAGTCAATAAAGAATAAAACAAATATGTTATTATAGCAGTCAGTGTGTAGTGCTGAGAAAGGCAAGAGGAAACTTATTGGTGGAGGGGAAAGCAGCTGCCAACATTATGACCTGACTAATGGTTACTCAAGTGTTACCTTTGTGACAAATCACTGAGCTAAATAGTTTTGCTTTTAGTATCTGCATTAGGCTTTCCAATTTAAGAAAGTTAAAATGAGAAACCAGAAATCTAGACTTTTTCAAATGAAATTCCCAGATTTTAAAATGTTAGCAACAGATTTTTAAAGATTTAGAATTATGTGGCCACACCCATTTCATCTATGAGCTGTCATTTTGTAATCTCTGCTAGTTACTCATGTACTTGATTAGAAGTTACAGGCACTGAGCTTGCTTCTATTCTGGTGCGAGAGCCTGAGAAAATTAGGGACCAACAACTTAACTTGCATGTAGATAACTAGAACTATACTAATGTAACAAGTAAATTTCAGTTTTCTCAGCCCCTTTATTCTCTCTCATCTCCTCCCACTGCCCCTGTCATCATTTATTTTCTCTCCCTCTCTCTCTCTCATTGGTAGCATATTGTTGAAGTTAAGCTCCAGAGAGAAATCTAAAACTTGTTTCTGATGTGTCCATGCATGATATCAAAATCACAAATGAAATAAGACTCATTCTGAAGCTTCCTGGAGGTTACATGCCAGATGGGAAAAAATATAGTAACCACATTTTATGGAGAGCTTACTGTATATCCAATCCTGTAGTAAACTCTCTGCATAGCATTTATTTATCATATCATTTAAACATTCCTGTGATGTGGGAATTATTGTACTTGTCTTTTGGATGAGAAAGTTGAGGCTCAGGGAAGCTAGGTCTCATGTGCGAGAACACAGCGAGCCAGTGACAAATGGCAGGGACTACTAGACTCTTGTTCATGCCTGTCATTACTAACTGTTGCACTGTATATGTGAGGCCACCAGTCCTGATGTAAGATATATCGACATCCTTTTAGGATTTCTTGGATTTTGTAGCTCAGAGAGGTATTTGCATATTCAACAGGAAAATGAGCTCCAGTTGCTTAAACCCTCACTACCTTGAGTACTCAATAAGTACAGGTAATTGTTACAATCTGTTCATCCTCCCAGTTTCCCTGATACCCATGGTACAAGCTCTTATGATTAAATAAAGCCCAGACCAATATCCATGACAGTTCCCCAGGCTGAACATGAAGGGCACAAAGAGACAGAGAGAAAATGATTTGTAGCAATCATGGCTCTTCAGTCCATGATTGTTGTGTTACCAATGACAATACTGGCTAAATAGTGAGTTTGAGAAATTCTGAAAGTTAAATTAGCTTTGGAAGGGAGCAGTAGAGCTAATCTGGCCTCTCTCCTCCATCATAGAATATAGGGGTAAGAAGCAGGGGATAAAGTGGGAAGAGTTCCACTCTGCACATGGTCACTAGCTAAAAATGATGGTGAGACCTCGGGCAAGTCACTAACTGTCTTTGGGGTTTGTTGTCTGTCAACTGGAAATGTTAGAATAGACTTTTTAATTTTTTTAAAGGAATTTAAGCTGTGGAGTCTCTTCTTCCAAATAAATCTTAACTGCCATGACAACATAAGGCAGACAATAATAGAGGGCATGGTTAAGGTACTGAGGAGGAGAGGGCAATGTTGTCTCATTGTTTCTTCTACCCCATCAGAACAGCCCTAGAAGCAGCTTTTGGATCAATACCTGGCACATAGTAGGTTCACAATGAATATTTGAAGAATAAGTTGTGAGTCCAAGTTTCTGTAGAACACAATTTAAAACAACCTGGAGTAGAGCAAGCTAAGGTCCCTTCCTACTCAAAAAACCACAGTCATCTAAGGCAGTGGTCGGCAAACTGTGGCTCTGCAAACCATGGCTCGCGAGCCACACGCAGCTCTTTGGCCCCTTCAGCGTGGCTCTTCCACAAAATACCAGCTCTTCCACAAAATTCCGACTTCTGTGCATGGGCCACGAAGTTTCAATCGCACTGTACATGCACGCCCCCACGTGGTATTTTGTGGAAGAGCCACACTGAAGGGGCCAAAGAGCCGCATGTGGCTTGCGAGCCACGGTTTGCTGGCCACGGATCTAAGGCACTTGCCTGAGAGCATCCCGTGAACAAGGTCAGGGCAGAGGTGGTTGACATGCTGGCTCTCCCATCCAACCTTCCAGGGTCCTGGGATTTGCTCTCTGGCCCCTCGGCCATGTGCTCATTTACCTATGAGCACTTCAGATCAAGCCCCAGTTCTCTGGAATTGTACGGAGAGACTTTTTCTGCTCTTCTCATATTTTTTAAAACTCTGATTTGATTTTCATCTTTGCATCAGACACATACTCTGATTATAGGAAACATACACACAACAGTGAATGAAGCTTAATACCAAGTCCTTTATGCCCCAGTGAAAGGTAAAGAACCAAAGACGCCTTCATCTTTCACTGGGACTTTGAAATAGCATGGCTGGAAGATACATAAGTCATTTTCAGTATGGTATCATTGTGAAGGGCTTTAGTGCACTCTTCGGAAAATAAAAAGTTAAAAAAATAAGCGTGGACAGGCTTGGTTCAAATCTTAACTCTATCACTTACTGGATATAGGATCTTTAGGCTTCAGGTTTGTTATTTGTAAAATGGGAATAACAGCATCCCTTACCTTATGGAGATGAAGAGGGGAAAATGTGTGAACTATTAAATACAGAGCCTGGCACCCAGGCCATGCTCAGTGTTAATTATTATCATCATTCTGACCACCTGGACAATGAAAACAATTCTTAAGATAATATCCCTGCCAAAAGGTTTTCTGCTTGAAAACTCCCAGTAATGGAGAACTCACTACCTCAAGGGGAATAGTTTCATCCTCAAGCATCTGATTAACTCAGATTTCCACCTTCCTCATGAGACCAGGAAGTTCCTGAAGGCCATGATGAGAATGTTCCAGGTGAGATCCCAGCGTGTGATGCCACTCTGATGGTTGAAGCTATAGTTAAACTTGAAATAGACAGGAGGCTTCAGGTTCCAGGACTGTTGGGTTGACAATGTCTGTGTAAAGCTCACCTAAACCCAAGTTCCTAGGCTGCCAGACATAGGGAAACTCTGATATAAAATTTTAGCAGCAAGGTTCCAAGGTAGCAGACATGTATGTGCTACCTTTCCTGGCTTCCCACCTGCCCCTAGCCTGGCAAGGAACAGATGGGTACTTCTTTGCTTTGGTCCCCTCAGGATGTTCAATTTTCAGTCAGAGATTTGATACCACACTTTCTATAAATGCAGGCCCCTTGGGAAAGTGATCTGGAATTCCTTGTTCTCCTTTGACCTTCCCTGGTGAAAAACCTGGTGGGCACAGGACATTTCTTTCCCCCAAGAAATTTAGGATTAAAGAGCATCTCTCTGTTCCTCCTGTTTAAAACCTATCCCTATAATCTCCACCATCCAATACCAAACAGGAGGTCACACTACAGACCACATATGACCAGCCCTATTTGGCATTCAAGGTGTTCAGCACCTCTTCCTACATTGTCTCTGTGCAGAGTCTTTAGTCAAGCTAGTAGCTTTTCTCATTTTTCCCTGTGAGTTCACATGCCTCAGAACCTTTGCTCATGAAATTTCTCAGCCATAGATTCCCCCCTTTTATTTTCATGTCCTGAGCACCCAGAATCTATCCCTGTATTATAGATTCAGTCACTTTAGTTTTCGGAATTGGTGGCAAACTCACTGGCAGGCTTGTGCCACTCAAATAATTTCATGAGTATTATCCATTAACCATCTGCAAGATTATCGTCTTTTAGGATAAATATTGTGGTTTACACTTGTTTCATGCTTTCTAAAGTGCCTAGCCTGGTAGATATGCAGTAAATTGTTTCTAGACAAAATAATCTACTTGAAGTGATAAAAAGTATTAAAGCTAGGATTAGCAATAGACTACAAGTCAGCCCAAAAGCAAATTATGTAGAATCAATAACCCCACTCCAGTGAACCTTGATTACACCTATGCTATTTAATGCTAGTCGCCATGGTTTGACATTCACTTAATTCTGGTAAAGTATCAGAGGACGGTAGTCAGCTTTGGACCACATCATAAACTCAGGAATGCAATAAATATTTACTGAAGGAAGAAAAGGAGAAAAGAATTCCTGAGAAGAAAGTGCAGATCCAAATGCAGTGAAAGTAGGCTGATAGATTATCACACTCATTTCTCCTTGAAACTGCCCTAGAATCTCAGCTCTTCACTCAGCTCTGTAGCTTGGCATTCAAGGCTCTCCATATTATAAGCATAAACTTCTTTCCAATCTTATCTGTCATATTTTTAAAGTTTTGCCCCTATGTTATTACATATGGACTATTTGTTCTTAAAATGTATTTTTAGTTCCCTACTCTTAGATTTCCCCCCCTCTCCTTGAAGATATACTAATTTCAACCCATAATTTAAGTCCCAGTTACTTCTTCTCTGAAACCATCAGAATCAAATGTAAGGTATCAGCTCCAACAGGCTGTGGTCTCTTATCCCTGAATTCTCCCTCCTCCAAGTAGTTTGACTTTACCTCTCTGACAAGACTTGATATATTTTGTCTCATATATTAAAAATCTGTGATTGGTTATTTACATGCCAATCTCAAGAGCTTCTTCTAGCCTGTGTCTGAGGAAAGGAGTGGTCTTCTATCCATCTTAATATTTCCTATAGCACTTTCAAATAGAAAAAAATCTGCTCAATAATAGGTAATAGGTAAGTGTTAATGTTTTAAGAACACTTTTATGTGCTAGGTATCATATATGACCCCACTGAATATTCAGAATGATCTTTTGTAGCAAGAATTATTATTATTATTATTATTATTATTATCATCATTATTTTCAGTTGAGGAAAGTGAGGCTCAGAGATTTAGGTAGCTTGTCTAAAGCCACATACCTGTGGAATGGAGGAACCAGAATATGAACCCTGACAGTCTGACTATAGAATCTGAGTTATTGAAAAAGATTTGGTGATCCCCCCCTGCCAGGGTCCAACCCCAGCGGGTCCAGGGGTTCCCAAAGGCGTGGACGGAGTCGGCGAAGAAGGAAGGACACGGAGACAGCGTTCAGTTGATCAGCAGCCTAGCCAGGATCTCCAGCCAAGTTCTGGTCTCGATCCCCAGAGAGGTTCTGCTTCAGATCTCCAGCCAGGTTCAGTCACCAGATTCTAGTCAGGTTCTCTTGCCACGTTCTATAGTCAGGTTCAGTCCAGGGTCTATTGCCATGTTCTCTCCAGCGAAGTTCTTCTGTCTCCAGGCTCCGTGTAGGTTCTGTCTTCTGAATTCTGTCTCATGAGTTCTGTGTTCTAAGTTCTGAGTGTTTCTGTCTTGTTACAACTGTATTTATACCAGTTGATTCAATCCTATCAATCTCTATTACAAAGGTTAGGGCGTTTCTTATCTCCATTCCAGGGAGAAAAGATTATGTAGTTTAAGCATGATTGTTCGTATTTAAAGGGATTAATTACCCGCCTGGCACTTAGTTGAGGGGTCTTATTCCCTCCCTAACTTCAGGGGAAAATCCCTACCTGGAGATTCAACCTTTCTCGGAGAGGTGACCTTGGTTAAAACACATAGTGCCAAGAAGGTGAGCAAACATATTAAGAACCGTATGCCATATATGCCAGGTCCCTTGAAACAGCAAGGATGGACCGGCTCCCGGCACCCCCCAGACAACAATCCTAGAGGGAAGAACAGATTCTCAAAAATAGCAAAAGTGGTTGCAGGATCCCTGGCACAGACCTTGGGAGTTCCTAACTCTTGAAAGCCTCAATAACCAATCTGTATTCAGGTAGTCCCCATAAGTGCTGAAACATACGCACAAAGGGAATAAGGAAACTGAGTTCTAAGGACCAAATTTCCACTGACCAAAGCTTCCCTTCAAAACAGAACTTAAGGCTCTGCTGAGCTGAAAGTTTCTAAACCATCACTCTCCCGCAGTGCAATCCCTTCAAGGGACCTTAAGGAAGCATTCCTACTGGTGTTTGCTTGCTCTCTCTGCCCCCTTCCTAGCAGACAGCCAAGTGTGCAGAATGCCTGAGGAGGCTAAGATAGGCAAGCTCTGCGAGTTCTCTTGATCAGGGGAGGAGAGACCTGTCTTCACCTCTAGCCTGGTCTACCAGTTGGTGACAGCTAAGTAGCACCAGCCTTGTCTTTACCAGGTAGGACCAGGTTTAGAAGCCACATGTGGGTTTTCATTAAGCAGCTTGTTAAACTGCAGAAGCAGTGATGCAGAAATCATGTTCCTGGGAAAGAAAGGAATATATTTCTAAAAGGAAAGTGAATTTTAAAGTGCTTTTCATTTGACAATATTTAGACATGTTCAAATAGAATAAATAGATACAAGCCTGCTATACTCTGTGTGGTTAAAAGATGCTCCCTCTGCCCTTTCATCTAATTTATTTCTAGCCTTTTCTGGGGTGCCATGATGGATGCATTTAAATTGGTCACTCAGGCCACTGGCTCACACTCTGAAACTGTGAAATAACACAGCTTGGTACTTTGTAAAGTGTTGACCTGTTTTCTTACTGTTCTGTGTATGTTTACTTTTCTGATAAGATTACAGGTCCTTGAGGGAGGGAGCCTTATGCATGTATGAGCTCTCATGGAACATGACATTGAACATTTGGAAATAATTAATACATATTTAAAATTAATCCAAAAGTTAGTCAAACAAGCATTTAGTGTTCAAATCCTATGTTTCTAGTGCTTTGTTACTCGCACTTTGTTAGGTAGTAGGCATAGAATATAATTATATTATCTAAATTGCGCTTTTAAAAAGAGGTTTATAACTAAAAAGCATTCCTAAGTTTGAGCAACACAATCAGTGAAGAAGGATTGGATTATAACTTAAAGTATAAAAAAGTCCATAAATCCATGTTGATATAAATAAATGATCAAATAGATAAATAAATAGGGGCGAACAGACAAATCTCTCAGGCAGAATTCCAAATAATTAATGTAGCTACTCTGCCTTTAAGGAGACAGAGCCTAACTCTCCACTCCTTAAATGTACACTAGGCATAGTTACTTTTTTCCAGAGTGTTAGCTAAATAAACATTTATTGTTAGTTAATAATAATATCATCATTGGTTCATTAATTTTGACAAATACACCATACTAATGTAAGATTTTAATTATAGGGGGAAAAATCTGAGCATGGGATATATGAGGACTCTCTGAATATTCTCAAAACCTTTCTGTAAACCTAAGCCTACAATAAAAAGTTTATTTCACAAATGTAATTTCACAACTGTCTGCACATCACATTGAATATGCATGCTTGTCTTGGCTCTCTCCCTCAAATCCACAAAAATCACAGCAAAGGAATAAAGTAGGTAGGGATTTATAAAACAAAGAGAAACTGAGAAAAGATAAGGGCAGACAAAGTAAAACCTTTGCAGATTGGAAAGTGGATGGATGAAGGATAGCTGACTCAGCAAGATGAAGAAAGCCAAAATGTAGCTATCTGCAGAAGAAGTGGGTTGAGTCAATAGGAAGAAAGCCAATCAGAACATAGCTCACCAGAAAGGTACAGAAATTTGAAGTACGGAATACTCTGAGGATTGAGGTATGGGATTGGGGTAAAAACTGGCAGAAAACCCCAGAACCCCTTTTCTAGCTCATGCAGCAAGGTGATCCCCTCCTTTTCAGCAAAGCAGAAGCCTGGGGGGTGGACGATGAACATAAACTGGAGGGACTACAGATTGGAGTCAGCAATACAACTGGTGACGAGGGTGAGGCCCAGCGACTGGTCATCTTCCTCCTTATAAGTAGAACATCCTATTGGCTGTTTGCCGTTTATTAGAACAGATAGTCAAGGGCCTTTAAGCATGGGATGGGGGTGGGTAGAAATTAAAATTAACAAACAGAAAAAATAAGTCACATTCACAATTCAGGGATCAAGCTGTTTCATTTATATATATAAACAACAACTAAACTCTTATTTGAGATATACAAAACATGAACGAATAAATAAAAAAACACACAATAAAGAATAACTGGAAGTTAATACAAAAGGTTAACTACATCAATTAATTAAAATACTGAAATATAAAGTTGAAGATATCATTCTGAAAATAACTTACAGTCTAATAAATAGAATCTTGGAAGTCTAACATACAACTACTAGGAAATAAGAGTGAAAGAGAAAATGGAGGGAAGGATATTATCAAATAAATTATATATTGAAAATCCTAAAACTGAAAGATCTGAGTTTTCAAATAACACAAGTTCACAGAGTGCCTACCTAGCCTCATGAATAACCCATGAATAAAAAAAGCTCCATACCACAGCCCATCATCTTAAACTAATAGACCTTGAGGGACAAAGAGGATATGATAAATTCTGGAGGGAGAGAAGTGAAGCAAATCACATACAAAGAAGGAACACTCAGAATGGCATTGGACTGTCATCAGCCACAACAGAAAAGAAAAGATAATGGAATAATATCTGAAAAATTTTGAGTGAAAATTATTTCCAAGCTTGCATTCCATCCCCAATCAATGAAGTCTAAGGTGGAATAAAAACCATTTCAGATATGCAAAATCTAAAAATCTATCTCCTATGTACTCTTTCTTAGGAAATGAACAAAATGAGAGAGTAAACCCAGAATAATGAAAAAGAATGAGATACAGAGAACAGGAGGGCAAACAGTAAGGGGAAAGCTGAGGTTCAGCCAGGAAGATAGCACCCGGCCAGATTCCAACAGCACCAGGCCAGGCTGAAGCAGAAAGGATGGGGGCTCCACAATGAGGTCTCTGGGGCAAATAATGCACCCAAGAGAGCTCCTCATATTCATGATTGTAACTGAGAGGAGTTTTATGATTTGCTCAGAAGGTTTGGGTCTGAATCAATGGCAAAATATATAAGACAAAATAAACAAAGCAAAGAAATAAAACAGTATAAACAAAGAAAGCAGGAAAACAAAAAGTTTCAGAGTATACAATTTGGCTTATTTGTGAAGGTATTTACCTTGTCATAATTTTAATTCAACAAAAATATAACACTGGTAATATGAGAAGAGGATGAGTGGGGATGGATTAGTATAAGCTCCATCCTCATCTGCCATAGCAGGGATTTGACAACTAATATCTAAAATTGAAAAATCAGCCCGGTGTGGCTCAGTGGTTGAGCAGGGACCTCTAAACAAGGAGGTCACAGTAGGATTCCTGGGCAGAGCACATGCCCTGCTTGTGGGCTTGATCCCCAGTAGGAGTCGTGTAGGAGGCAGCCCAACCAATGACTCATCACTGAAGTTTCTATCTCTGTCTCCCTCTCCCTCCCTCTCTCTGAAATAAATAAAAATATTTTTAAACCAAAGTTTAGAAAATTAGAAAATCAGGAAAAGTAAGTGTGGGGCGTGGTTACGGTGTTTTGGCCAGGCTCAAGCCTCGGGCTAATGAAAGGACGGGGTCCTCTCATTGCCACATGCAAGTCCCAGCTGGAAGGGCAGGGCCCTCCCAGCACAATCATAGCCAATGGCTGTGGTTGTAAGCTTGAACCTATGGTCTGAACACGTAGCCCCACGTGCCTTGTGATAGAGTTCGGGTGCATGTAGTTGAGTGGGGATGAAACGAGAATGCTGTAAACAACTTGATCACGCCCCTACTTTGCCTCGTGGCATCTGCTATAAAATAAAGACACGGCTTGTGGGTGCTGGCACTGTCTCCTCATCAGGGAGCAGCGTCCCACCGAGACCCAGCTTTCATTCTCTTGTCTGTCTTTTCTCAATCCTTTCACCCCCCCACTCAGGGTCACTGAACCAGGCTGAGCTGGCATGACACATAAGGCGCCCTGGCGCTGAGTATGCCATGGCCGTGCCGGCTCCCCACAAGTAAGTATTAAGAGATATGAAGTTAAAATCAGGGAAGAAATAGGTAAAATAATTTAGAGTGATTCCCCCTGAGAGTTTGAATTAGGATAGAAAGCAATGAGGGAAGGGAATGCTGAATTTTGTTGTATTACTTGGAATACCATTTGGTTTTATAAGTAGTATACATGCATTATTTAGTGGGAAAGAGAAATTTAAAACATGTTCTCACCCTATCAAATAATGACTGGAAGAGTGAATAATTATTTCTCCATTTTACAGAAGAGGAAACTGAGGATGTAAGAGGTAAAGTGTCACAGAGTCACACACAGTGAGTGATACCATCAAGCCTACACTTGGGTCTCCTGACTCACAAACCAGAGCCCCTTCTAGATAGAGAAGAAGGAAGTAGTAGCATTTTCTGTGCTGTCAGGCTCCTGGGCAGGGATTCAGTGGAATCTAGAGTCATCTACTAGTTCCAGCGACACTCTGTGACCTTTTCCCCCTCCTATGAGTTCTGAAAAACAACAAGCCATGGTGTGGAGTTGGACAGTCCGTGGAGGAACAACCTCTTGCTATGAAAGAGCCAATTTGTAAAATCATATTTCATCAGTTCTTTATGTCTCACTTCCAGACTCTCCCAGCCCCTTCTGGATGCCACATGCTTTGATAATATAACTGCCTCTATTCTGAGTAAGAAAAACTAAGGTGGAACAAAAGAATAAAGCCCTAGATGTTTCGCCTTTTAAAACTAGTAATTTGCCTGTCTTTCCCTCACGGTGAAAGGTAGGGCCCACTTTTTCTGTCTGGTGATGTTAGAACAGGCTTTCCTAATACTTTTTGTCTGTGAGATGCATAATGGCTTAGGCCTTTGCTTTTATGTTGCAATCACAAAAGATTGTTCTACTTTCTTAGATTGTACGTAATAATCTGGCCTACTTTCTGCCCTGGATGGGATTCTTGTTGCAGGTTCCTGACTTTATACAGTCCCTGGCTACAAATGCCTTTCTTGCTTCCTCAAATAATAGTATGCTTCTCAAACTCATTCGACTCCCTCCTAGATCACCATTGCTTCCTTTCTGCATTCATTCCAGCATATTTCTATTAAATACTCTGTGTGTGTGTGTGCACGTGCGCGCGCGCTAGACACTAAACTGTGCTCTAAGAGTCAGCAGCGAACAAAACAGATACCATCTCTGTTCTCCTGGAGCTCATAATTGAGTGGGAAAGCATACATGGGATAAATAATTATTGTATACGTGTGACCTAGAGTTGTGCAGGGCAGTTTGAGGGACCTGTAAATGGGCATCTAACCTAATTGGAATGGTGGGTGTCGGTCAGAACTGTCACACGATACTCAGTGGGATACCTCTGACACCTGCCAGTGACGAATTCATGCTCAACAAACATTGGCCATTTCTTTGATGAATATCCTTGAAATGGTATTGAAAAGTTAAAGTGGTCTACAAGTTAAATTCATTATTACCATGCCCAAAAGAAAGGCAATAAAAAATAACGGAAAAAAAATTCTGATATAAAATTAGGCTTAAACTTTAATTGGGGGAAAATGATGGGAAGGATACTGTATAGATAAGGAAGATCTAGCTGACTTTTCTACTTACCCCTTTGCCCTCTTTAAAGTCATTCTGAACAGCAGTTTCAAATTGTGTATCTCTGCATCTGCTCCTGAATAATTAGGACTGGGTCACGATGTAGCTAAATCTTCTGACATAGAGCCCAACAACCATGAAATAGCAACCCACTTTGGCATCGGTGGTGCCTGCAATTAACACAATAATACCCCATTCAAAGGTACAAAGCTTAGACCTTTTCACACTTTCACAAATATTCTTCTCAACTCTGAAAGGGTGAGGAAAAAATAACAAAAACAAAAAGGGCATTCTTCTAACAAGTACTGCACACACCCTAAATGGGAAGAAACATTTATAGACACAGGAGGCTGAAAATAAAGTTTAGAAACTTTCAAATACAGGTTTACTGCTTATAGATAAAAGTTCTCAAGAGATGAAATAAGAATGTTCTTGTTTAACAAGAAAAACAAACACAAAACATATTTTAGAAACTATGGATTGCTGTAAATTCATTTAAAATGACCATTTTACAAAGCTTAGTATTGGAAAATTAAAAATGTAGTCCAGTAGGAAGGGGATCTTCAAAGTACTGAAGGAGAAGGGATACACAGGTACACACAAACACCACATGTGTGTGTGCGGGCACGTGCATGCATACACACACACACACACACACACACACACATCTTAGTACTTTGTTGAGGTTGGTTATTTTAACAGCTCATCAGTGACACTTTGAAGACTCTATAGGTTTTTTGTTTTTTTTTTATCAATCTTGACTTTTCCATTCCATCCAACCTTGAAAACCTCTTTACAACCTCAAAGTGTTACTTTTACCTAGAAAGCTGTGGTTTCCATATTTGCAATTCTCCACAATTTTGTTTCCTTGTGTTTTGTAAACTTGGTATGATGAAGCTTAGCCATAATGTAACATTTTCTTGGATGTTTTTACTACTGAAGTTTTCTCAAACTCATATCATTTATAGACCCTTTTAAAGGAAACTCTTCTTCTGGGCTCACACTGACAAATTATTTTTATTATAATTACTAGAGGCCCGGTGCACAAAAATTTGTGCACTCGGGGGGGGAGGGGGGGTCCCTCAGCCTGGCCTGTGCCCTCTCGCAGTCTAGGACCCCTCGGGAGATAACAACCTGCTGGCTTAGGCCTGCTCCCGGGTGGCAGAGGGCAGGCCCAATCCCTAGGTGCAACCCCTGGTCGGGCTCAGAGCAGGGCTGATTGGGGAGTTGGGGCGCCGCCCCCTGTCACACTCAAGGCAGGGTCGATGGGGAGGTTGCGGCGCCACCCCCTGTCACGCACAGAGCAGGGCCCATCAGGGGGTTGGGGCTCTGTACCCTGTCACGCACAGAGCAGGGCCCATCAGGGGGTTGGGGTGCTGCCCTCTATCACCCACAGAGCAGGGCGGATCAGGGGGTTGGGGCGCCGCCACTCTCACACTCAGGGCAGGGCTGATGGGGAGGTTATGGCTCTACCCCGTCACACACAGAGCAGGGCCCGTGGGGGGGGGGGAGCTCCCCCCTATCAGGCACAGAGCAGGGTGGATAGGGAGGTTGTGGCCCCGCCCCCTGTCACACACAGAGCCGCAGGACGATCAGGGGGTTTGGGTGCTGCCCCCTGTCATGCTGATTCCAGTGCCGGGAGGCCTCACGGCTCCGCTGATCCCGGTGCTGGGAGGCATATTACACTTTTACTATATAGAGTAGAGGCCTGGTGCACGGGTGGGGCCGGCTGGTTTGCCCTGAAGGGTGTCCTGGATCAGGGTGGGGGTCCCCACTGGGGTGCCTGGCCAGTCTGGGTGAGGGGCTGAGGGCTGTTTTCAGGCTGGGGGTGACTGAACTCCCAAACGCTCCTTTTTTCCTTTTTGTCCTTTTTTTTTTTTTAATTCTGGGCCAGCTTTAGCTTGAGGCTTGGCTCCAGCTCTTAGGCCTCCGGCTGAAAGTAGGTTTCTGGCCTTTGCTTACAATGTTGGGAATCTGCTGGCTGAAGTTGGGCGTATTTGTTACAATGTTTCTTAAACTGCCCGCTCAGAGGCCTGCAGCCGCAGGCGGGGAACGTTGGTTTCCTCCGTCACTGAGGCAACCAAGCCTCATGTTAGTTTCAAGCTGCCTGGCTGCAGGCCGCCATCTTGGCTGACAGTTAATTTGCATATCTCGCTGATTAGCCAATGAAAAGGGTATCGGTCGTACTCCAATTACCATGTTTCTCTTTTATTAGATAGGATACTTTAAAATGTACAAATATTAAAGCAGGAATCAACTCTTCTTGTAGCTCTCTTAGAACTATAAAACCCAAGAAAATGTACAAATGAGAAACAAAACATGATTATATAACCCATACATTTCGAAATACCAATATTAATTCAATGTGACAATGTGACAAACAATGGCATTTGCTGACTTCAAACTACTAGCTGTGACACCAATATGGATCTGTGTTAGCTCACAATTCTCTGAGTCTAAACTACCGTGTACTGCATGAAGATTTGCTTTCCTTCTAGTGTTTTCCCTCTTTTTTCCATATGGTAAGTACATGCATATGTCAGCCTCCACCCAGCATTATTTCACTGTACAGCACTTCTGTGCTAGCATCATAGTAAATGCAGACACCAGCAAGGACCCAAACCTGTGGCAGGTATGAAATGGTAATTCTAAGATACGCTTTGTATTTTTTATGATGATCAAAATAAAAACACCACATTCAATATACAAACACTCAGACATCAGAGTACTCAGATCCCTGAGAAAAAGCTGCTGGGTGGCCAACTTCAGCTTGTGAAGCTGCTAGTGTACGCCTTTCTAATTGTATTTATGCCCAATATTGTAGAATTGGCAAAGCAAATATGGGACCTATTTTGTCTAGTTTTTAAAGTGAAAATTCTTCAAAATATCTTTAATTAAAATGAAAGGTACCCATCAGAGGCTTTGAAAAGTACAAATTAATTCACATTTGAAGGGGTGTATGAACTCCTTTGGGCACCTTCACCTGAGTGATTTAGAATTGATGCATCTCACAAAATAGATGTTTTTCCTCTATTTTTCCTGGAGGTATTATATGTAATGCTTTAAATTTCTATACCATCTTTCCCCCTGGCAGTACAAAGTACTTCATAAGCCTCATATTAATGATATTAACAAACTCATGAGACTAGATAGATGCTAGGCAACATGTTCCTGAGCTTATAAATAAATGAACAAGCTGAAATACAGGGATAGGATTTTATTTCTAAGATATTTTAACTAGCTTCTCTCGTTTCTTTCTCACTTAGAGCATTATAAAAATTGGCACTCTTTCACTTCTTTACTTGTTTGTTTATTTTTTCATCTAAAGAATGTGCATTAAGAGCAATGTTCCATGCATTGTAATAGATATAATGAGGGTTGTAAAGCCAATACAAGGTGTGGTACCTGACCTTGCAGAGTTAATAATTAAAGAAAATGAAAAGGAAAACATGCACACAGAAGCTGAAAGATGGTTTCTTTGTTTGTTAATCTTCACCCTGGGAATATTTTCCATTGATTTTTAGATAGAAGGAAGGGGTGGGAAGGAGGGAGGGAGGGAGAGAGGAGATAGAGATAGAGATAGAGATAGAGATAGAGATAGAGATAGAGATAGAGATAGAAAGAGAGAGAGAGAGAGAGATGGATAGATTGATTGCCTCCCCCACATGCCCTGACTGGGGCTGGGAATTGAACCTGCAATCCAGCTCTTGACTGGGAATGGAACCCCCCTTCTTCAGTGTGTGGGCTGATGCTCTAACCACTGGAAAACACCAGCCAGGGCTGAAAGATGATTTTTAAACAAATAATTTAATACAAATAAAAATTTCTGAAAATATGTTCTAGGAATGTTATGAAAGAATCCATCCTAGAATGTTGGTGGTCGAGGGAAAGTTGGGACAGGGATGGTGGAGATTGAGGACACATATTGATATGAGGGTTATATATTGTGGATAGATGTGGAAGAAACTGTTCTAGGCAAGAGAAATAGCACATAAACTGGCTGGGAGATATTAGATAAGAATAAGGAGCAGTGACTAAACCATGTAGTCTAATAGGTTAGTATTAAATCAGCAAGAACTTTCTGTACACCATCAATTATGCCCAAGGCTTTTATATACTTACCTGGCTTAGCCCTTTACACTTTGACCCAATTTCAAAGAAACAAAAATGCCAGCTCAGCGAGATTAAGTAATCTGTCCTGGGTCACAAAGGTAGAAAGGGGGAGAAACAAGATTCACATTGGCTATCTCTGCTCTCAAACATTATGTTCTATTTCTCAACAGCAGAAGATGACAGCTGAAAGTTAGTGCTAGGTCACAGAAATCTTTGATAGCGGTCGGTTCAGGCTTTACAATGTAGGGAGTGGAAAACGAGTGATGATTTTTGGAGTAGGGAAGTAACAGGAGAAAAACAATGGTGCTTTAGAGAGGAATTTGGCAATGGGTGCATAGGATGAGCCAGAACGGGAGACTGAGGGAGTATAAAAATTGATTCCTTCTGGTATCTCAACATAGAGGTTAACATTGCTTCCCAGTGTTCTAATACAGCTTCTCCATATTTCTCCAACCTTATCTCATACCACCCTCCACCTTTGTTCTCAGCCTCCATCCAAACGAACCTACTTTCACTGTGCTGGTAACAGATACACTCCCTTCCACCAAAGAATATTTGTACATGTTGTTCCAATTGGCAGAAATGACTTTTCCTATTTTTGATACTTTAACTCCTCCTACTTGTCCTTCAAATTTTCCTTTAAATGTAACTTCACTTGAGAAGTCTTTTCTGGCATTCTTACTTAGGTCAAATGCCCTGTGGAGGCTCTCATGACATCATGCCCCCTCTCCTTTGTAACATCTGTCATGGGAACAATTACCCATTTATTCATGTGATATTTTGATTATCAGCTGGTTGTTTCCACTAGAATATATGTTTCTTGATGGCAGAAGTCATGTCTGCTTTTGCTCACTGTTGCATTCCCAGGACCTCCTGGATTGCCTGTCATGCCATAGGCATTTGCCATTTGTTGTGCATGAG